>NC_042633.1:42953132-43063275 GCF_901001135.1 Rhinatrema bivittatum
TGATCCCTGACACTGATCCCTCCCCTATCCTCACCCTCAGTATTAACCACTCCCCTTCCCCTAACCTGTCACCCCTGACACTCCCCCTCCCCTATCCTCACCCCTCAGTATTCACCACTCCCCTTCCCCTAACCTGTGATCCCTGACACTCTCCCCTCCCTCTATCCTCACCCCTCAGTATTCACCACTCCCCTTCCCCTAACCTGTGATCCCTGACACTCTCCCCTCCCTCTATCCTCACCCCTCAGTATTCACCACTCCCCTTCCCCTAACCTGTCACCCCAGACACTCCCCCTCCCCTATCCTCACCCCTCAGTATTAACCACTCCCCTTCCCCTAACCTGTGATCCCTGACACTCCCCCTCCCCTATCCTCACCCCTCAGTATTAACCACTCCCCTTCCCCTAACCTGTGATCCCTGACACTGATCCCTCCCCTATCCTCACCCCTCAGTATTAACCACTCCCTTTCCCCTAACCTGTGATCCCTGACACTTTCCCCTCCCCATCCTCACCCCTCAGTATTCACCACTGCCCTTCCTCTAACCTCCCCCCTATCCTCACTCCTCAGTATTAACCACTCCCCTTCCCCTAACCTGTGATCCCTGACACTCTCCCCTCCCCTATCCTCACCCCTCAGTATTAACCACTCCCCTTCCCCTAACCTGTCACCCCTGACACTCCCCCTCCCCTATCCTCACCCCTCAGTATTAACCACTCCCCTTCCCCTAACCTGTGATCCCTGACACTGATCCCCTCCCCTATCCTCACCCCTCAGTATTCAGTGCTCCCCTTCCCCTAACCTATGATCCCTGACACTGATCCCCTCCCCTATCCTCACCCCTCAGTATTAACCTCTCCCCTTCCCCTAACCTGTGATCCCTGACACTCCCCCTCCCTCTATCCTCACCCCTCAGTATTCAGTGCTCCCCTTCCCCTAACCTATGATCCCTGACACTGATCCCCTCCCCTATCCTCACCCTCAGTATTAACCACTCCCCTTCCCCTAACCTGTGATCCCTGACACTGATCCCCTCCCCTATCCTCACCCCTCAGTATTCAGTGCTCCCCTTCCCCTAACCTGAGATCCCTAACACTCTCCCCTCCCCTATTCTCACCCTTTAGTATTTACCACTCCCCTTCCCCTAATCTGAATGTCCCCAGACTCTGCTGTCCCCAACCCATACTCCTAACTCAATGGTATGTGGTGAGGCAGTGTGAGGAAGGTAATGGGTGCTGTTATGTTCATTTCTGCCTGGTTTCATGTAGACAGCCCTGGGCGACACCTCCAGAGTCCCCGCACCTCCTGCTGGCTGAGACTTCACGTGAAGCCGGTGCTTCCATTAGGCACCTAGCGTGCCGAAATCTTGCCAGCACCAGCCCCAGAGAGGTGCCGCTCCAGAGCCGGTGCCGCCAAAGAAGAAGAGGGGTGGGTGCTGGACCCTGGCGCTCGCGAGCCGCGGACGCACACAAAACCAACCCCGACCTCAGCCATCACTTGCGTCGTTTATTTATTTATTTATTTATTTATTTATTTATCATCTGTGTCCCAGCTCTGCCAGGGGAAGGGGAACCACACACCCAGCCAGCGCCTTCCGGGCGGGCCGAAGGCGCCCCAGAGCTCGGTAACATCCAGGGCGGGGAAGGATCGTAGCCTCGCGGGGGATCCGCCGCGTCCCGTCCCCCCCCCCCAGCGCCAGCGTTCAGAAACGAGGGGTGGAAGGTGACCGTCGGACATTGCATAGGAAACGGCTGCACTATACAGGTGTGAGTCTCGCTATGTATATTAATCTGTATACAGCATCTGCTCTATATATTATATATAGATCTATATATATATATATATGTACACACGCACACGCACACGCACACAGAGAGATATGTGGAGATTAGGCTATAAGTTAAGATGGTTTACGTGTCGGAAGTGCATATAGGTTAATGGTATCGCCTGCGTGCTGCCCGGGTGCTGGGACAGTGCGGATCACCCCCCCCCCCCCCCCCTCTCCATCCCGAAGTCCGTGCGAGACCGCGCCCTGAAACAGCGACTGCGGCCACGCGCCTGGCCCCTCCCGCGGGGGGTGGCCGAAACCCGCACGCGAACCAGGACCGGGTTACTGCGGGGGTGGGGAGGTGGGGGAAGGTGGGGAGCGCCCGAGCTGCCAAGGCACCTGCAGCAGCGGGGGGGGGGGGGCCCACGGACGATCCTTTCCGGCTTTAACCTGGAGGAGGATGGGGGGGGGGGGGGGGGCTCACCTCGCCCCGGGTCGGTTCGGATGGGCTGATTTAGCTCGCGTGGCGGTTGCGGTTATGAATTTCGTAGGGGACCGTCCCCCCCCCCCTGTGAAAAACCAAGGCTACAGCTCCACACTGGCAATGGGGAAACCCCCCCTTCCCAAAAGAAAACCCAGGGCATGACATCATCACGATACGATGCCGCGTCACCGTGCGTTGATGTCACCACGCCTCGAGGGTCTACGCCTGATCTCTCGGGGGGGGGGGGGGGGGGGGCCCGTGACTTCACATGGGACACGAAGAGGGAACCGGAAAGAGCCCTTCCTAGGTCAGAGGTCAGAAGGGGAGAGGGGTTCTGTGGCGGCCTGGATCCCCCAACGGGTTCGTGCCAGCACCTGGCAGCCAGCGCGGGGGGGGGGGGGGGGGGCCCTGAGGTGCTCCCCAATCACTCGAGGGAGGCGCAAAGCCCCCATGCCCGTATCCCACCTTCTCCATGCAAACGCGTCACGAGGGGCTCTCACCAAGGCCACCGTCCCCTCTACTTGCACAAGGTTCCTACGGCAGGAGAACCACCTACCCCCCCCCCCTCCTCCCCTCCCCCTGCATCTCTACCCGTGCGAAACGCCACCCCCCCCCCCCCCCCCACTTAATGCGTGCTCCCTTTCCTCTCAGCTCGGGCCCTGGTCGAGTCCTTGGCGACCGCCCCCCTGGCCGCTGGAGACCCCGTGCCGGCACCCACCGCAGGTGCGGGGGCTGGGGGCCCCTTCAGAGTCGCCTCCAGCGGCTTGAGGCCGTCTCCAGGTTTCTGTCCCAGCGCTGCCGTGGCGGCTCTCTCGAGCCCCCCTGCCTCCTTCATGGGGGGGGGGGCCAGCCCGTTCTTGGGGGGGCAGTCCTGCGGACTCGTGCGGTTGGCGAGTTCCGTGCGGGGCGCCGGGGACGACTTGGAGGGCAGGGGCTTGCCCTTGGCCACGGAGGAGAGCACCATTTTCTGTTCTTCCACCGCCTCCAGCAGCCACCTCTCCTTCTGCGCTCCCTCCTGCTGCCCTTTGAGGCTCTCCGGGGACAGATTGTTCGGTCTTCTGGGCAAAGTGGAATCAGGAGCGTTTGGGGCCGGCTTCGGGGGGGCCTGGCCGAGAAGCAGCTCTTGCTCCTTTGCCGGGGAGCACATTTGGTCTGTCCGAGCCTCCCTGGTGGTTCTCCTGTGGGCATCTTTGGGTTTCAGAAGCTCCACCTCTTGAGGTCTCTCGGGGGCCACTGGAACATGGGTGCTGGGCGTGGGGGACATGCCTGCCACCCCTTGAGCTCCTTCACCTCTCCGGGTTACTTCATGCTCCTGGACAGGGCTCAGAACTTTGGGTTGGCATCGGGAGCCCCCAAATGTGTCCTCTGTCTGGACTTCCTGGTGCCTCCTGCTCGTGAGGTCCCCGGGGTCCACCTTCTTGTCCTCGTGTTGAGCCCGCTCAGGGGTCCTGAGGCCACAGCCTACACTGACCGTCTCTGATTTGGAAGCACCCGGGGGTAACGACGGGGGAAGTGTGGAGTTCGTCAGGGTTGGTCCATCACTGGTCCTAACAACGCTTGTTCCCTCTGGGGTTGTTCTTGTGAGTTGAAGGTGCACGATCACTTTACTGTCCTGCTGTCCCTTCCCCTGCTGACAGACGTTTGGCTCCCCTCCGTTGCCCTTCCCATGAGAGTCTTGAGGTGGTGCTCTAGCATCGGGCACGTTTGAGCCCTCTGCCCTGGATGATGAGCACGTCTGGCCCGTCTTTGAGGAGCCCATTGACTTCTCCTGCTCTGTACCATTTCCCTTGGTCACTTTCTCTTTGTCATCGGGAGCAACTTGCAACCTCGCCGTCTTCTCATCCCCCCGGCAGGTGAGTAAGGCCTCATTGCCCAGGCTCAGAGGGGACTCCTGGCGGCCCATCCTCCTCATGGATACCTGCTTCACTGCCCCGGACTCACTGGGTGCCAGGCTCTCCCCGTCCGACTCCACCAGGCTCTGCAGCCCAAGCTCCCCGTGCAGGTCCTTGCGGTAGTCAGAGTGGGAGACCTCCAAGCTGTGCTTGCGCATTGCCGCCTTCTTCTCCGAGGTCAGGGGGGAGCCCAGCTTCTCCGCCGACTGCACCCTTTTCAGCAGCGGGGACCTGGGGGGCTCGGCGCTCTTCGGACGGGGCCGCACCACCGGGGGCGAAGAGTGCAGCTTGGCCGGGAAGCTCTGGGTGGTGTTGGAGCTCCCCACTGTGTGCCCAGGCAAGGGCGGCGGCGAGGACTGAGTGGGCGAGGGGGTGTGGGCCAGCGGAGAGAGCGGGATGTTCCCTGCGGACTTGCAGCGGGCCGAGCGGTACTGGCGGTGGAGCTTCGGAGAGAGACCGTGCAGAGTGCTGGGCCGGATGTGATGGGACGGGGTGGCAGGCGAGTTCGGAGTGCTGGAAGCCGGGGAGCTGCTCTGGGAAGAGGCGCCTAAGGGATACAAAACCGAGAAACGAATGTCAACGCTGCTGTAGGGAGTGCGAGCCCAGGGCAGTCAGCCACCCTCTGCTCTCCGTTCTTCTTTAAAAATCCTTTATGCAGGCATCGGACATAAGGAGGGTGATTTTATAACACTGGCGGCCACACAGAGTTTATAATTCTCCGATAACTGGCCGAGTACGTGCACCAATTATCTCGCAGAAAGTTACACCTGCTCCAATCAGGGCGTGGGGGTAACATCTGGGCGTGCACATAAGTTGCAACTTCGCCCCTCAGTGCATGCAAAACTGCATAAAATTAAGTTACGTGCCCTGGGCCCCGGTCCATTTTAGAACCGTCCGTTTGCACACATAAAACACATCTTTTATGCATCTAAATGGCAAGGAGTGTCAACATCTGACAAAACTAGTGGATAGATTCAATATACTTATATACGGAGCAGACGGCTCTGGCACCCGGAATGAACCGGATTTCTGTATCTATAGGGCCCCCCCCCCCCCCTCTCAGGCGCTTGGTTTTACCTAGGTAGGCAGAGTCCGGGGTGGAGCGGTAGCTCTTCGTGGGGGAACGAGCGTTCAGGCTATGTGTCGGAGAGCCGGGCAGGCTGTCGCTAGATGAGAGGGAGCGGTTCAGAGAAGAGAGGCTGCGACTGGTGTGCAGAAGGTTGGACTGCTTGGTGATCTTGCGAAAGAGAGAACTCCGTTTCTTACTGTTGAGAAGGCGAGAGGGACAGGACACGTTCTGAGGCTCAGAGGAGATGAAACAATTGTAGACAGCACCTTCCATCAACCTCTTTCCTGTTCATCCATTAACCTTCCTATCGTCCCTCCATTCATCAATCAACTTTCTTCTACCTTCCAACCTTCCTGTCATCCCTTCCATCCATTCTTCCATCAAGCTTCTCCTATCCCTTCATTTGCCAACCTTCCTCTCAGCCCTCCATCAACCCTTTCCTATCCCTCCACAACAACCTTCCTTTCATCCCTTAATCTATCCTTCCATCAACCTTCTAGTCCTCCATTCAACCTTCCTCTCATCCCTCCATCCATTCTTCCCATCAACCTTCTAGTCCTCCATTCAACCTTCCTCTCATTCCTCCATCCATTCTTCCATCAACCTTCTAGTCCTCCATTCAACCTTCCTCTCATCCCTCCATTCACCCCTACATCAATCTCTTATCCCTCCATTCAGCCGTCCTCTTATCCCCCATCTATTCTTCTATCAACTTTCTCCTATCTCTTTATTTGTCAACCTTCCTTTCATCCCTTCATCTATCCTTCCATCAACCTTCTACTCCTCCATTCAACCTTCCTCTCATCCCTCCATCCATTCTTCCATCAACCTTCTAATCCTCCATTCAACCTTCCTGTCATCCCTCCATCCATTCTTCCATCAAGCTTCTCCTATCCCTTCATTTGCCAACCTTCCTCTCAGCCCTCCATCAACCCTTTCCTATTCTTCCACAACAACCTTCCTTTCATCCCTTCATCTATCCTTCCATCAACCTTCTAGTCCTCCATTCAACCTTCCTCTCATCCCTCCATTTACCCTTCCATCAAACTCATATCCCTCCATTCATCAGCCTTCCTCTCATCCATCCTTTCTTCCATTAACCTTTTTCTCTCCATTCCTCAGCCTTCCTCTCGTCCCTCATCGCTGCTCTCATCCATCCATCATCCTCATACCTCACACTTCATTTCCTATTCATTCATTCTATACGACTTTCAATCTTTTTTTTTCCCACTAACCCTTCCATGTCTCACCTCTCCTGTCCTTCTTTTGACATGGTGCGTTTGTTCCTTCTTGCCATTTTGGATTTGTAGCTGGATTTTCGAGCTGGCCCAATTTTTATGGAGGTGTTTTCAAAAGGAGTGGTGGTCACCATAACTTTGTTTCCACTCTGAGAAGAGAGAAGATCATTAAAGCTCTTAACCTGCAAAACCACGAGTGCTATCCTCCTAACCGCAGGGATTAATAATTCATATTAGAAATGCCATAGTGGGTCAGATCAAAGGTCCATCAAGCCCAGTATCCTGTCTACAACAGCGGCCAATACAGATCACAAGTGCCCGGCGGGATCCTAAAGGGTAGACAGATTGCATGCTGCTTATCTCAGGGATAAGCAGTGGCTTTCCCAAGTCTATTTGATTAATAATGGTTTATGGACTTTTCCTTCAGGAACTTGATCCATTTCAGGATCTCGAGCCCCATGGTTACCTCAGGGATTAATGATCCATTTCAGGATCTCAGCTATACCAGTGATCCATATATACTGTATATATATATATATATATATATATGGTAGGTATGGACAGGACCTCTTCTCTCACCTTCAGGATCAGCTCGACCACCTCTGTGTGCACGAGGCCATGGACTGGCTCCCCGTTTACGTGCGTGATGAGGTCCCCCGCACAGAGGCCTGACTCATGAGCTGGTCCCCCCTCTTCTACGTGCTGGAGAAGGCAAAAAAAAAAAAAATTCAAAGGCGGTTATGAAAGACTGGACACTTCGCAAGCCACCGAGAGCTGCCGATCCGGCCCCGGCCTTGTCATCGTCCCTCCCAGCAAGCGCAAAGCTGCTTCGAGATGGGAGCCAGAAAACCATGCTTCATGGCCAGGTGATGTTGGCTTAAGAGGATTTAACCTCCCCACCACCCCCCCACTACCCCCTCCTCCATCATCTGTTTACAATAACCTGAGGGCCTGGAGGGAAGGGTGAGTGAAGCCAGAGAGAGCAGCTTAACTCAACGTACGAAACAGAGAGGTGACAACTCAAAATATTAAGTTGCAGATGATGTGGTGGATGGGGGTGAGAGGGAGAGGATATTTCTAGAAGGCAATGCCCGGTGCTGTGAGATTCTGCTGCTTTCCCCTCAGCAGACACCCCCCCCCCCCTTGCCCTCTCGCTGCCGCTCCTTACCCAGATGATGTGATGGACGCTGTACACGTCGCTGTCCCCCATGTACACGCGGATGGCGCGCAGCGTGAAGCCGTACTTCTTCCCCGAGCGTTGAATGGTGATGGGGGACCGCAGGCTGGTGACGGCGGGGGAGTAGTCCCGGCTGGGAGAGGAGTCCCGTGACGAGGGGTTGGAGGAGAGGGACCTTGGGGACATGGGGCTGGCCAGAGGTGAACTGCTGTGCTGCTCCACTGCGGGGAGGAAGGAAGAGAGACCGAGTGAGGGGGATGAGGGGGATAGGAAAGAAAAGGGATGAGAGAGGGAAGGAGGGTTAAGATATATAGTCAGAGGAAGGGAAGAGAAAGAAAGCATTCAGAGATCACATGAGCTGGGATAATCTGCTAAGTAGGACGTGGAGGGAACAGATCAGCAGTCCCGTGAGCACATCTGATACGACATGCAACAGAAACCTTGCACGCACGCGCACGCACGCACACACACTCACTCACATACACAGACACACTCACACACACTCACATACACACACTCACATACACACTCACATACACACACACACACTCACATACACACACACACACTCACATACACACACTCACTTACATACACACACTCATTTACATACACACACTCACATACACACACCCCCAGACCCCCTTACAATACACAAATCACACCCAGAGGAAGATTAGAACCGGTCCACAAATGGAGAGGGGAGAGAGGAGGTGATGGAATGGAACGAAGGGGGGGGGGGCGGGTGACGGAGGGTGCCTGGACATTTACCTGCCGGGATGATGACAGACAGGGCGGTGGTGGAAGCAGACTTGATGACCTTCCCCCCCGTCCTGGGCACCCGCTTCTCCGCCGCCTCCACACTCATTTGCTGCTGGTGCCTGGCTCGTCTCAGCACCAGGTCGTTAGTGGCTCTGGGCGCCGTGGGGTCCAAGTCCCGTGGAGGCTGCAGGGCCACGGTGCCTCCTCTCTCTGCAGGGGGGGGGGGGATGCAGGGTAAGAGAAATCACAAGGGATCCCTCTAACCCCCCCACCTGCTGCCCCCTGCCCCGGACCCATCTCCCCGTCCCTGCTTCCGGTCCCCCTCTCTCTCTCTCTCTCTCCACTCTTCTCTCGTGTTTTATCTCTTCTCCCTGCTCCCCAGCTCTCTCCCCCCCCCCCCGCCCCCCCCATCTATTCTCCCACTTTCAGAGTAAGGGGAGATCTGTGCTCCAGCTGCCTTGACGGATGCCCTGAGCTACCACAACCTGAATCCTAAACCAGCACCACCGAGCGCGCTCCCCCGTCACGCACCTGCTTCCACGCGGCCCTCGGCGTGCTCCAGGACCTCGCCCTCCTTGGGGAGCTTGTGCTCCGGTGGATGTGGTCCCGTGGGCGTCCCACCCTCCAAGGCATTCTTGACTCCCCCCCTGCTCTCCACGGCGTCCTCCAGCGGCGCGGCGAAGCGGGCGGCGTCCATGAGGGCGGAGAACCGGCGGCGCGCGGCGAGCGGCGGGCTGGAGTCGCTTTCCGTGTAGGAGGACTCGGAGGCCGAGAAGCGCTTCCTGCGGAGACAAAAACGCGACTCCCCTCCGTGAGCGAGGGACCTCCCCCACCAGACCCGCACACCCGGGGTCCTTGCTCGGAGACCAGCATCTTCCCAGCACACGCCGGAGCTGGAACACCAGGCTCCCCGCGGGTTTCCCTCCACGGCGTGGCTCCCTGGCCCTCCCGCACGGACCCCCCCTCACCCCACCCCCCTCGCCGTGCAGCCTACTCACAGCTCCGGGGAGCTGCTCCTCCAGCTCTTCTCACGCATGCTGAAGCTGCCCAGGCTCTCGCGCTTCCTCGCCTTCTCCTCCCGGTTTCTGTTGCTCTGCTCACGTTTGGTCACTGTGGCTGCCCTGGGCTCATGCTGGGAGAGGTGCTCCATACTGCTGTAGACCTGCATGCCGAATTGGGGGAGAGGAGGCCAGAGAGGTTGGGATCAGTTCTAGCCCTGATATGCACAGCTCTACTCATGCATCTCACTCCTGCTATCCCAGTGCTGAGACCCTCACACACAGCTCTGCCAATGCACCTCACTCCTGCTCTGCAGCACCCCCTGCTATTCCAGTACTGAGACCCTCACACACAGCTCTGCCAATGCACCTCCCTCCTGCCCTGCAGCACCTCCTGCTATTCCAGTACTGAGACCCTCACACACAGCTCTGCCAATGCTCCTCACTCCTGCCCTGCAGCACCTCCTGCTATTCCAGTACTGAGACCCTCACACACAGCTCTGCCAATGCACCTCCCTCCTGCCCTGCAGCACCCCCTGCTATTCCAGTACTGAGACCCTCACACACAGCTCTGCCAATGCAGCTCACTCCTGCCCTGCAGCACCTCCTGCTATTCCAGTACTGAGACCCTCACACACAGCTCTGCCAATGCACCTCACTCCTGCCCTGCAGCACCTCCTGCTATTCCAGTACTGAGACCCTCACACACAGCTCTCCCAATGCACCTCACTCATTCCCTGCAGCACCTCCTGCTATTCCAGTACTGAGACCCTCACACACACACAGCTCTGCCAATGCACCTCACTCCTGCCCTGCAGCACCTCCTGCTATTCCAGTACTGAGACCCTCACACACAGCTCTGCCAATGCACCTCACTCCTGCCCTGCAGCACCCCCTGCTATTCCAGTACTGAGACCCTCACACACACACAGCTCTGCCAATGCACCTCACTCCTGCCCTGCAGCACCCCTGCTATTCCAGTACTGAGACCCTCACACACAGCTCTGCCAATGCACCTCACTCCTGCCCTGCAGCACCCCCTGCTATTCCAGTACTGAGACCCTCACACACACACAGCTCTGCCAATGCACTTCCTGCTCTGCTGCTTCACCTGGCTCGCAGTAACTGTGGGGGGATGTGTGGCCTCACCTTGCTGAATCTTGGTGAGCAGGAGGAGAAGTGCCTGATCTCCACAGGTTCATCTTCGTTTGTATCATCCTCATCATAGGAGTTAACATGATGGTATCTGTCTGAGCGAGCTGAGGGGAGAAGCTGAGAGTAAGCAGTCTGCCCCCCCTTTCCCCCATCCCTACAGATAAGTACCGGTTTCCTTTCTCCATCTGTTAAAGCTAGCCTTCCTCCTTGTCCCTTTGCTGGAGCCTGGGGCCGCGCTCCTCACCACATGCAGTTAGTATGTTTAGATGAGTACGTGTGTGAGGTTACACTCCCATCACCCCACGGCAGAGCTGCAGGTAGCTCAGTCCAGCCCTGTCTGCCTATGGCATGCATTATTCAACCAGCTGGCTGATACCACCCCGTGACAGAACCATGCAATATTTCTGTGTTATATCTATGGCTGAGAAAGCCGGGTGATATAGGCGTGCGATGTTACGGCTGAAGCCCCCTTGTGCTCAGGCACACGGAAGTGAAAGTCACTGTCACTTGCTGTCAAAGTAGCTGGTGTCCTCCTCTGACTCCAGGTGGGGGATGAACTCCGCCTTCTGCCGAAGGACACTGTTCCAGTTCAGCTCCTTAAAGAAGCCGTGGGCCTTCACCTCGTAGGCGCCACCTGGCCACGAAGGAGACAGAGGGAGGGAGACTCAGAGAAAGACGGAGCAGAGCAGGGGCAGAGGGGATGGATGGGCCTTGGACGGCATCGGTGCCACAGCTTCCTTACCTGTGCCCAGCCTCAGGAGCGGGTTGGTCTGCAGCAGGCTTGAGATAAGATGCTGGGCATCGGAGGGTAAGGCCTCCTCTCCTTCTGGCCACAAGATCTCATCTGAAAAAAAACAAACACAGATTGCCCGTGGTGCACCCACAGATTGCTTCAGTTTTCAAGCCACGGTAAGCTCTTGGTAGGGGGACTTCAGCTTCCGCCAGCCTCCACCCCCAGCCCATTGACGCGAGGCATCAGAAGGAGGAGCCCCCCCATGTACATACCACTGATGACCTGCCCGAAGAGCTCCTCAGGTGTGTCTCCGAAGAACGGCACGCAGCCCACCAGGAATTCGTAGAGTATGATGCCCATAGCCCACCAGTCCACAGGCTTCCCGTAGCCCTGTCGCAGGATGACCTCAGGGGCAATGTACTCCGGGGTCCCACACACCTGCAGGGACAGCACCTGCCGGTCACTCTGCCCACTCTTCACCCTCTCCCTGCCCTTAGTGCGAGCATCTCCTCATCATTTGCCCCAAACCTCCTCTTCCCCAGCCTCTCCCCTATATCCCCGCTGGTCATAGTTTCTTCCTGATAGAGCGGAAGCACTGCACCATCCATCCCAAATCCCACGCCAAGTTCATCCTATCAAACCCCACCCCTTCTATTTGCACCACATCCCAACTCCAACCCTACCCCATCCCAACTCTTCAAACACATTCCACTCCAACCTTACCCCATTCCGTCTCCATCCCATCCAACCCCACCCCCTTTCATCCCAACTTCATCCAACACCACCCTAAGTCATCTCCTCCCCACCCCACCTTTTCTCATCCAATCTTCAACCCATCACATCTCTACCCATCCCAGCCCACACTGTTCTAACCCATGGCAGATGATTCCTTTACCAATTCAAACCCACCTTACCATCCACAGCAGACCCAACCCAGCCCATCCCCAATGCATCCTATCCATCCCCAACAACCCCAATCCCATCCCCAGCCCATCCCCAATGCATCCTATCCATCCCCAACAACTCCAACCCATCTCCAATGCATCCTATCCATCCCCAACAACTCCAACCCATCTGCTGCCCATCCCATCCCAACTGCATCCTAACTACCAACAACCCCATCTCCAGCCCATCCCATCCACAGTTGGCTGCACTCGTTCTTCCCACTGAGTTTACAATTAATACAAACAATTGAGATTTTTCTCATCTCTGTCCCTTTTTGTAGGGTTCAAGGTTCTCTCCTCCCCATTCTCTCTCAGGAGGAACCCACCTGCTTGTCCAGGAACTCGCGGGCATCCTTCTCGATGTGGCCCTCATACAGATTGGTGGTCAAACTCATCAGGCCCATCTTTGAGAGACCGAAGTCCGTCAGCTTGATGTGACCCATGGAGGTGATGAGGAGGCTGCAGAAGGGAGAGGACCCGGTGAGAGGGGAAAGGGGGAGCGCTGGTGCTCAGGGAGACTGAATGCGAAATCACCCTGGACTTCTGGATCATGGGATTCTTGTAAACCTCCTGACAGCAGCTGAGTAATTCACGTAGAAGGCCCTGGGTGTTCTGGGCAGCCACAGGGGGAGAGAGACTGAAGGGCACCTGAGTGACCCTTGCCTGCACTACAGTGTTCCCCAGCACCGTGCTGCCTTTATCCTCAGGGATTCGAACCCAGAGCCTTCTGACCTCACACCTGGGACTGCACCACCGAGGAAAGGTTCAGCTTCCTGGGTTCTGCCAGCAGGCGAAAAGCTGATCTAGTTTTATCTACCAAGCCTGCCCTTAGCTTTCTCCCCTTTTACACTGCCTGTGAAAGTCAGGGGCAGGGAGTTACTTTCTGACCCTGTGAAGAGTGGGAAGGGTTGGTCCATACTTGTCCGGTTTGAGGTCTCGATGGACAATGCCATAATTGTGGAGGTACTCCAGCGCCAGGACTGTCTCTGCAAAGTACATCTGTGCCAGTTCCACTGGCAGTGCCCCGATGTTTTTCAGTAGTGTGGCACAGTCACCTCCTGCAACGGAGAGGAGACGTGAGCATGGAGTTGCAGGCCTGCAAGAGGCACCCACAGAGGCCAACCAGGCACTCATAAGCAGTGCTACAATGGTTCCTGTTTCCCAGCAAAGTATGCACAGAAGATAAAAACAGTTTCTGATCTCTCCTGCACACATCAAACTAGGTACAGCTGCTGATGCCTGGTTACACTCGCTGACAGCTGTCACACACAGGCTGCAGGTTTCAGCCACTGATGCCTGGTTGCACTCACTGATGGCTGTCACACACAGGTTGCAGATTACAGCCACTGATGCCTGGTTACACTCGCTGACGGCTGTCACACACAGGCTGCAGGTTACAGCCACTGATGCCTGGTTGCACTCACTGATGGCTGTCACACACAGGTTGCAGATTACAGCCACTGATGCCTGGTTACACTCACTGATAGCTGTCACACACAGATTGATGTCTGTCACACACAGGCTGCAGGTTACAGCCACTGATGCCTGGTTACACTCACTGATAGCTCTCACACACAGGCTGCAGGTTACAGCCACTGATGCCTGGTTACACTCACTGATAGCTGGCACACACAGTCTGCAGGTTACAGCCACTGATGCTTGGTTACACTCGCTGATGGCTGTCACACACAGGCTGCAGGTTACAGCCGCTGATGCCTGGTTACGCTCGCTGATGGCTGTCACACACAGGCTGCAGGTTACAGCCACTGATGCCTGGTTACACTCGCTGATGGCTGTCACACACAGGCTGCAGGTTACAGCCACTGATGCCTGGTTACACTCACTGATAGCTGTCACACACAGGCTGCAGGTTACAGCCACTGATGCCTGGTTTCACTCGCTGACGGCTGTCACACTCAGGCTGCAGGTTACAGCCACTGATGCCTGATTACACTCGCTGACGGCTGTCGCACTCAGGCTGCAGGTTACAGCCACTGATGCCTGGTTACACTCGCTGATGGCTGTCACACACAGGCTGCAGGTTACAGCCACTGATGCCTGGTTACACTCACTGATAGCTGGCACACACAGTCTGCAGGTTACAGCCACTGATGCTTGGTTACACTCGCTGATGGCTGTCACACACAGGCTGCAGGTTACAGCCGCTGATGCCTGGTTACACTCGCTGATGGCTGTCACACACAGGCTGCAGGTTACAGCCACTGATGCCTGGTTACACTCGCTGATAGCTGTCACACATAGGCTGCAGGTTACAGCCACTGATGCCTGATTACACTCGCTGATGGCTGGCACACTCAGGCTGCAGGTTACAGCCACTGATGCCTGATTACACTCGCTGACGGCTGTCGCACTCAGGCTGCAGGTTACAGCCACTGATGCCTGGTTACACTCGCTGACGGCTGTCACACACAGGCTGCAGGTTACAGCCACTGATGCCTGGTTACACTCGCTGATGGCTGTCACACACAGGCTGCAGGTTACAGCCACTGATGCCTGATTACACTCGCTGACGGCTGTCGCACTCAGGCTGCAGGTTACAGCCACTGATGCCTGATTACACTCGCTGACAGCTGTCACACTCAGGCTGCAGATTACAGCCACTGATGCCTGGTTACACTTGCTGATAGCTATCACACACAGACTGATGGCTGTCACACACAGGCTGCAGGTTACAGCCACTGATGCCTGATTACACTCGCTGACAGCTGTCACACACAGGCTGTAGGTTACAGCCACTGATGCCTGGTTACACTCGCTGATGGCTGTCACACACAGGCTGCAGGTTACAGCCGTTGATGCCTGGTTACACTCGCTGATGGCTGTCACACACAGGCTGCAGGTTACAGCCGCTGATGCCTGTCACACACAGACTGATGGCTGTCACACTCAGGCTGCAGGTTACAGCCGTTGATGCCTGGTTACATTCGCTGACGGCTGTCACACACAGGCTGCAGGTTACAGCCACTGATGCCTGGTTACACTCACTGACGGCTGTCACACACAGGCTGCAGGTTACAGCCACTGACTCCCTGGCCCTCCTCACCCTGCTGGTTCCGGGTTACCTTCCACATACTCCATCACCATGCACAGGTGCCTCTTTGTCTCGAAGGAGCAGAACATGCTGACGACGAAGGGGTTTTCAGCGAAGGTGAGGATGTCTCTCTCCACAAACGCTTGCTGAATCTGGTTCCTCAGGATCAGGTTCTGCTTGTTAATCTTCTTCATGGCGAACCGCTGACGAGTCTCCCTGTGCCTCACCAGGTACACGGCCCTGTGCAATGGAGGGGGGAGGCGTTACTGCTCCAGGAATCAGGGAGCAGAGCAGAGGGGCGGGGGGAGGAAGAGGGAGACGTCACCGCCCTGGGCAACGGGGAGCAAAGGGAACGTGGAGAAGTAATTCTGCCTCGCATCCCAGGTCACATTTCCCTGCCTTCTCCAGGGACCCGCCAGGGTCACTTTTGTCGCGGGCGTCACAGGAGGTGATTTCAAAGCGTCTCCTCCTCCTCATCATCCCCCCCCCCCCCCCCCACACCCCACCACCTTTGCACCTGCGTTTTTCTGCAGATAAATCTGTGTACAGGAAACAATGCACCTCGACCTGATAACAATCTGCGCCCGGGATTTTACAATCCCAACCCATTCGAGGCCCCTGGGTTGTGCTTTCCCCCGAAATGCAGTGAGCAGTTCCCTCCTCCTGGAAGCCCACCTGCTCCTCCTTTCACCTGGCAAATGCCTTTGATCCCTGGCCCCAGATGTTCCCCGCCGGGGACAAAGCATTCATAATACAGCGAGTCCCTGCCCCAAACAGCTTATTATCTAAGCGGGTGCCCGAGGCAACGTGAGATAAAGTGCCTTGCACAGGGATCGTCAGTGAAAGAAGCGGGAACTTGAACCCCGAGCTTCCCCGATTCTCAGGCCAATCCTCTAGCCCTCTAGCCCCCCTCCTCCTCTTCCTGCGGTCAGTCCCATGGAAGTCCAGAACCAGGAAGCAGAGATACTGACATTGCGCCCCCCCCTCCCCCCCCCATGTCTAACGCTCCGGGAATCATCAACTTACCCGTATGCCCCATTGCTGATCAGTTTGATGTTGTCAAAGTCACTTTCTCCAGGGGGTTTCTTGGGTTTGGGGGTGGCAGCCCGTTCCTGGAGGAGGAGGGACGGGACAAAGTGAGGTTGCGGTAGGGGTGAGAAAAGGGACACCTCGAGTCGTGCGCCAACGACAGAGGAAAACCCGTGGAGGGGGGTACCGGGATCATTTCACATGTAAACAGGCACATACATGGTCAGGACAGGTGCAAACCGGTGTCCACCTCCTAACCAGCCGCTCACTCCCAACTCACCTCGGTGAAGTCTTCGGTCTCAGGTGTGTTGGAACCCCCACTGTCCGGTTCCTCTATATGCAGGACATCTGGGAAGCAACAAGAGGATAGACGGAGTGATACAGTGACAGCAAAACACCCGCAGGGAGAGGGCAAGACAGCAGGGAAGGAGGAAAGTGTGCAGGAATATAAGGGGGTTTCAGTAGCAGGAGGTGCTGCAGGGCAGGAGTGAGGTGCATGGGCAGAGCTGTGTGTGAGGGTCTCAGTACTGGAATAGCAGGGGGTGCTGCAGGGCAGGAGTGAGGTGCATTGGCAGAGCTGTGTGTGAGGGTCTCAGTACTGGAATAGCAGGAGGTACTGCAGGGCAGGAGTGAGGTGCATTGGCAGAGCTGTGTGTGAGGGTCTCAGTACTGGAATAGCAGGAGGTACTGCAGGGCAGGAGTGAGGTGCATTGGCAGAGCTGTGTGTGAGGGTCTCAGTACTGGAATAGCAGGAGGTGCTGCAGGGCAGGAGTGAGGTGCATTGGCAGAGCTGTGTGAGAGGGTCTCAGTACTGGAATAGCAGGAGGTGCTGCAGGGCAGGAGTGAGGTGCATTGGCAGAGCTGTGTGTGAGGGTCTCAGTACTGGAATAGCAGGGGGTGCTGCAGGGCAGGAGTGAGGTGCATTGGCAGAGCTGTGTGTGAGGGTCTCAGTACTGGAATAGCAGGGGATGCTGCAGGGCAGGAGTGAGGTGCATTGGCAGAGCTGTGTGTGAGGGTCTCAGTACTGGAATAGCAGGGGGTGCTGCAGGGCAGGAGTGAGGTGCATTGGCAGAGCTGTGTGTGAGGGTCTCAGTACTGGAATAGCAGGGGGTGCTGCAGGGCAGGAGGGAGGTGCATTGGCAGAGCTGTCTGTGAGGGTCTCAGTACTGGAATAGCAGGAGGTGCTGCAGGGCAGGAGTGAGGTGCATTGGCAGAGCTGTGTGTGAGGGTCTCAGTACTGGAATAGCAGGGGGTGCTGCAGGGCAGGAGTGAGGTGCATTGGCAGAGCTGTGTGTGAGGGTCTCAGTACTGGAATAGCAGGGGGTGCTGCAGGGCAGGAGTGAGGTGCATTGGCAGAGCTGTGTGTGAGGGTCTCAGTACTGGAATAGCAGGAGGTGCTGCAGGGCAGGAGTGAGGTGCACTGGCAGAGCTGTGTGTGAGGGTCTCAGTACTGGAATAGCAGGGGGTGCTGCAGGGCAGGAGTGAGGTGCACTGGCAGAGCTGTGTGATCTAGCTTGGGAGGTTGTGTGATGAAATATGGTGGAGCTTTTTGCTGTGGGGTACCTGGGAAAGGATCTCTGGTCAGGCCCAGCTGCCTCAGAATGTAGCGAGGGATATCTGTCTTCACCAAGTGGCCTTCTTTCGCATGATCCTCTGCAGCTTCCAGCAGATGGTAAAACTCTTCTGGATTAAACTCCTGAAAAAGAGAAGCAATGAAGAAAGGGCAGGTATAACATCACCATCCAGATCATATATACACTGTGCCCTGTCCACGTGAGAGAGGCAGGTATAAAATCACCTTCCAGATCATATATACACTGTGCCCTGTCCACGTGAGAGAGGCAGGTATAAAATCACCTTCCAGATCATATACGGTATACACTGTGTCCTGTCCACGTGAGAGAGGCAGGTATAAAATCACCTTCCAGATCATATATACACTGTGCCCTGTCCACGTGAGAGAGGCAGGTATAAAATCACCTTCCAGATCATATACGTTATACACTGTGTCCTGTCCACGTGAGAGAGGCAGGTATAAAATCACCTTCCAGATCATATATACACTGTGCCCTGTCCACGTGAGAGAGGCAGGTATAAAATCACCTTCCAGATCATATACGGTATACACTGTGTCCTGTCCACGTGAGAGAGGCAGGTATAAAATCACCTTCCAGATCATATATACACTGTGCCCTGTCCACGTGAGAGAGGCAGGTATAAAATCACCATCCAGATCATATACGGTATACACTGTGTCCTGTCCACGTGAGAGAGGCAGGTATAAAATCACCTTCCAGATCATATATACACTGTGCCCTGTCCACGAGAGAGAGGCAGGTATAAAATCACCTTCCAGATCATATACGTTATACACTGTGTCCTGTCCACGTGAGAGAGGCAGGTATAAAATCACCTTCCAGATCATATATACACTGTGCCCTGTCCACGTGAGAGAGGCAGGTATAAAATCACCTTCCAGATCATATACGTTATACACTGTGTCCTGTCCACGTGAGAGAGGCAGGTATAAAATCACCTTCCAGATCATATATACAATGTGCCCTGTCCACGTGAGAGAGGCAGGTATAAAATCACCTTCCAGATCATATGTACAATGTGCCCTGTCCACGTGAGAGAGGCAGGTATAAAATCACCTTCCAGATCATATATACACTGTGCCCTGTCCACATATGAGAGAGGCAGGTATAAAATCACCTTCCAGATCATATATACACTGTGCCCTGTCCACATATGAGAGAGGCAGGTATAAAATCACCTTCCAGATCCTATATACACTGTGCCCTGTCCACATATGAGAGAGGCAGGTATAAAATCACCATCCAGATCATATATTTATTTATTTATTTATTTATTTATTTAAGGATTTATATACCGGAGGTTCCTGTATAATATACATATCACCCCGGTTTACAATGAACAGTAACTATCGCTTCAAGTTAGCGGTTTACAATGAACATAGTTAATCCAAGAAACAGAATAAAATATATATATATAACAATGCTAACATTTAATAAATAACAATTAATAAATGAAAATAAATGCAATAACAATTAATAAATAAACAATAAATATCAATGAAAAATGGCAATAAAAAATGACAATAAATAAAATACAATAGCGGTTGGTAAAATAACATGAAATACAATACAATACACTGTGCCCTGTCCACATATGAGAGAGGCAGGTATAAAATCACCATCCAGATCATATATACACTGTGCCCTGTCCACATATGAGAGAGGCAGGTATAAAATCACCATCCAGATCATATATACAATGTGCCCTGTCCACGTGAGAGAGGCAGGTATAAAATCACCATCCAGATCATATATACAATGTGCCCTGTCCATGTGAGAGAGGCAGGTATAAAATCACCTTCCAGATCATATACGGTATACACTGTGCCCTGTCCACGTGAGAGAGGCAGGTATAAAATCACCTTCCAGATCATATATACACTGTGCCCTGTCCACATATGAGAGAGGCAGGTATAAAATCACCATCCAGATCATATATACACTGTGCCCTGTCCACGTGAGAGAGGCAGGTATAAAATCACCTTCCAGATCATATACGGTATACACTGTGCCCTGTCCACATATGAGAGAGGCAGGTATAAAATCACCTTCCAGATCATATATACACTGTGCCCTGTCCACATATGAGAGAGGCAGGTATAAAATCACCTTCCAGATCATATATACACTGTGCCCTGTCCACGTGAGAGAGGCAGGTATAAAATCACCTTCCAGATCATATATACACTGTGCCCTGTCCACATATGAGAGAGGCAGGTATAAAATCACCTTCCAGATCATATATACACTGTGCCCTGTCCACGTGAGAGAGGCAGGTATAAAATCACCTTCCAGATCATATATACACTGTGCCCTGTCCACGTGAGAGAGGCAGGTATAAAATCACCTTCCAGATCATATACGTTATACACTGTGCCCTGTCCACGTGAGAGAGGCAGGTATAAAATCACCTTCCAGATCATATACGTTATACACTGTGTCCTGTCCACGTGAGAGAGGCAGGTATAAAATCACCTTCCAGATCATATATACAATGTGCCCTGTCCACGTGAGAGAGGCAGGTATAAAATCACCTTCCAGATCATATATACACTGTGTCCTGTCCACGTGAGAGAGGCAGGTATAAAATCACCTTCCAGATCATATATACACTGTGCCCTGTCCACGTGAGAGAGGCAGGTATAAAATCACCTTCCAGATCATATATACACTGTGCCCTGTCCACGTGAGAGAGGCAGGTATAAAATCACCTTCCAGATCATATATACACTGTGCCCTGTCCACGTGAGAGAGGCAGGTATAAAATCACCTTCCAGATCATATATACAATGTGCCCTGTCCACGTGAGAGAGGCAGGTATAAAATCACCACCCAGATCATATATACACTGTGCCCTGTCCACGTGAGAGAGGCAGGTATAAAATCACCTTCCAGATCATATATACACTGTGCCCTGTCCACGTGAGAGAGGCAGGTATAAAATCACCTTCCAGATCATATATACACTGTGCCCTGTCCACATATGAGAGAGGCAGGTATAAAATCACCTTCCAGATCATATATACAATGTGCCCTGTCCACGTGAGAGAGGCAGGTATAAAATCACCACCCAGATCATTCATATACTGTTCCCCTGTCTAGGAATTCTGCACCCTTCTGGCACTCACTGGACACTCAATGGGTCACTAGGGGCCCCCACCTAGTACTCACCAAAGGACCTCGCCTCACACTCCCCGGACACTCAAGAAGCCCCTGAGGGATGTCTCCTAGCACTCACCAGACACTCGAGGAGTCTTGCTGGGCGAGAGATGATTATGAGGAGCTTCTTCATCAGCTGGGTCACGAAGGCAACTTCCAAACTCTCAGAGCGCTCGAACGCCTGTGAGAGAAGCCACGGGAGAATGAGTGACTGCCCAGAACCCGCCTCTCCCTCTCCCGTACTCACTCTCAGTCAGGTAACTTTACTGGAAACCACCACGGCAAAAAGTACCCCTTCCCTGACTTCCCGCCCTCACCCCATTCACCCCGATCCCCTCTCCCATACACTAATCCCTGCACTCACCCCAATTCCTCTTTCAGCCCCTCCATCTCCCCCACGTTCTCTCTCTTCCTGCAGGCACTCCCTCCATCCCGTTTGTCCCTCTTTCTTCCCTGGGATACTGCTCTCCCCCATCCTCCCCCTGCTCCGCTCCTCTCTCTTTCTCCCCCCCCTCCCCCTCCTTGAGGACCTCACATCCTGCAGTAGCTTCTCAAGGTTCTCCTGCAGCTCCAGGAAGTAGACGGTGGTGATGAGGCCCTCTCGGGATTTGGCCAGGCAGTCCCGGGCTAGTTCGATCACTTGGTGGTGGATGAAGCTCAGCACGCCGTCAGCCAGGGGCAGCACGCTCTCCGGGGCAAAGGTGGCCACAAAATCCCGCAGCTTCTCCTCCATCTGTGCTGTGGCCTGCCAAGAAGGTCACGAGAGGCGGAGGTGAGGAAGGGATTTCCCAGCACAGGGCACAGGTAGGGGACGAGCTCCTACCATCAGGCACCAAGCAGGATATAGTACCCCCCCCCCCCACCCCCCCTTGCCTACAATGGACTGGCGAGATGGGAACTGACGGAGCCTGGGCTCTGCCCCATTGCCTCCCCCCCCCCCCCCCCCAGCTCTTACCTTTGGGAAACGTTCTTTGTAAACGTGGTTCATCATTATGATCTCATTATCATAAGAGGAAGGTGACCGGCCAGGACTGTGGAGAGACAGGACGAGATGTTACTGTGTGGCATCAGCTCTACGCTCCTACGGACCCTGCGGCGTGTAATAACAGAGATATAGCCAGCGCAGCTGTGTCTCTAGCCCAGGCCTACGTTACAACACCAGACCAGGCTGAGGGGAGGACCCCGTATCCCCCTGTGACTCCAGCACAGGCTGAGGGGAGATCCCATGTCACCTCATGACATCAGTACAGGACAAGGAGAGGACCCGTATCCCCCTGTGACTCCAGCCCAGGCTGAGGGGAGACCCTGTATCACCTCATGACATCAGTACAGGACAAGGAGAGGACTCATATCCCCCTGTGACTCCAGCCCAGGCTGAGGGGAGACCCCATATCACCTCATGACATCAGTACAGGACAAGGAGAGGACTCATATCCCCCTGTGACTCCAGCCCAGGCTGAGGGGAGACCCCATATCACCTCATGACATCAGTACAGGACAAGGAGAGGACTCATATCCCCCTGTGACTCCAGCCCAGGCTGAGGGGAGATCCCATGTCACCTCATGACATCAGTACAGGACAAGGAGAGGACCCGTATCCCCCTGTGACTCCAGCCCAGGCTGAGGGGAGATCCCATGTCACCTCATGACATCAGTACAGGACAAGGAGAGGACCCATATCCCCCTGTAACTCCAGCCCAGGCTGAGGGGAGACCCTGTATCGCCTTGTGTCATCAGTACAGGACAAGGAGAGGACCCGTATCCCCCTGTGACTCCAGCCCAGGCTGAGGGGAGACCCTGTATCGCCTTGTGACATCAGTACAGGACAAGGAGAGGACCCGTATCCCCCTGTGACTCCAGCCCAGGCTGAGGGGAGATCCCATGTCACCTCATGACATCAGTACAGGCCAAGGAGAGGACCCATATCCCCCTGTGACTCCAGCCCAGGCTGAGGGGAGATCCCATGTCACCTCATGACATCAGTACAGGACAAGGAGAGGACCCGTATCCCCCTGTGACTCCAGCCCAGGCTGAGGGGAGACCCTGTATCGCCTTGTGACATCAGTACAGGACAAGGAGAGGACCCATATCCCCCTGTGACTCCAGCCCAGGCTGAGGGGAGACCCTGTATCACCTTGTGACATCAGTACAGGACAAGGAGAGGACCCGTATCCCCCTGTGACTCCAGCCCAGGCTGAGGGGAGACCCTGTATCGCCTTGTGACATCAGTACAGGACAAGGAGAGGACTCGTATCCCCCTGTGACTCCAGCCCAGGCTGAGGGGAGACCCTGTATCGCCTTGTGACATCAGTACAGGACAAGGAGAGGACCCGTATCCCCCTGTGACTCCAGCCCAGGCTGAGGGGAGACCCTGTATCGCCTTGTGACATCAGTACAGGACAAGGAGAGGACCCGTATCCCCCTGTGACTCCAGCCCAGGCTGAGGGGAGACCCCATATCACCTCATGACATCAGTACAGGACAAGGAGAGGACTCATATCCCCCTGTGACTCCAGCCCAGGCTGAGGGGAGATCCCATGTCACCTCATGACATCAGTACAGGACAAGGAGAGGACCCGTATCCCCCTGTGACTCCAGCCCAGGCTGAGGGGAGATCCCATGTCACCTCATGACATCAGTACAGGACAAGGAGAGGACCCATATCCCCCTGTAACTCCAGCCCAGGCTGAGGGGAGACCCTGTATCGCCTTGTGTCATCAGTACAGGACAAGGAGAGGACCCATATCCCCCTGTGACTCCAGCCCAGGCTGAGGGGAGACCCTGTATCGCCTTGTGACATCAGTACAGGACAAGGAGAGGACCCATATCCCCCTGTGACTCCAGCCCAGGCTGAGGGGAGATCCCATGTCACCTCGTGACATCAGTACAGGCCAAGGAGAGGACCCATATCCCCCTGTGACTCCAGCCCAGGCTGAGGGGAGATCCCATGTCACCTCATGACATCAGTACAGGACAAGGAGAGGACCCGTATCCCCCTGTGACTCCAGCCCAGGCTGAGGGGAGATCCCATGTCACCTCATGACATCAGTACAGGACAAGGAGAGGACCCGTATCCCCCTGTGACTCCAGCCCAGGCTGAGGGGAGACCCTGTATCGCCTTGTGACATCAGTACAGGACAAGGAGAGGACCCATATCCCCCTGTGACTCCAGCCCAGGCTGAGGGTAGACCCTGTATCACCTTGTGACATCAGTACAGGACAAGGAGAGGACCCGTATCCCCCTGTGACTCCAGCCCAGGCTGAGGGGAGACCCTGTATCGCCTTGTGACATCAGTACAGGACAAGGAGAGGACTCGTATCCCCCTGTGACTCCAGCCCAGGCTGAGGGGAGACCCTGTATCGCCTTGTGACATCAGTACAGGACAAGGAGAGGACCCGTATCCCCCTGTGACTCCAGCCCAGGCTGAGGGGAGACCCCATATCACCTCATGACATAAGTACAGGACAAGGAGAGGACTCATATCCCCCTGTGACTCCAGCCCAGGCTGAGGGGAGATCCCATGTCACCTCATGACATCAGTACAGGCCAAGGAGAGGACCCGTATCCCCCTGTGACTCCAGCCCAGGCTGAGGGGAGATCCCATGTCACCTCATGACATCAGTACAGGACAAGGAGAGGACCCATATCCCCCTGTAACTCCAGCCCAGGCTGAGGGGAGACCCTGTATCGCCTTGTGTCATCAGTACAGGACAAGGAGAGGACCCATATCCCCCTGTGACTCCAGCCCAGGCTGAGGGGAGACCCTGTATCACCTCATGACATCAGTACAGGACAAGGAGAGGACCCGTATCCCCCTGTGACTCCAGCCCAGGCTGAGGGGAGACCCTGTATCACCTTGTGACATCAGTACAGGACAAGGAGAGGACCCGTATCCCCCTGTGACTCCAGCCCAGGCTGAGGGGAGACCCTGTATCGCCTTGTGACATCAGTACAGGACAAGGAGAGGACTCGTATCCCCCTGTGACTCCAGCCCAGGCTGAGGGGAGACCCTGTATCACCTTGTGACATCAGTACAGGACAAGGAGAGGACCCGTATCCCCCTGTGACTCCAGCCCAGGCTGAGGGGAGATCCCATGTCACCTCATGACACCAGTACTGACCAAGGAGAGGACTCGTATCCCCCTGTGACTCCAGCCCAGGCTGAGGGGAGACCCTGTATCGCCTTGTGACATCAGTACAGGACAAGGAGAGGACTCGTATCCCCCTGTGACTCCAGCCCAGGCTGAGGGGAGACCCTGTATCACCTCATGACATCAGTACAGGACAAGGAGAGGACCCGTATCCCCCTGTGACTCCAGCCCAGGCTGAGGGGAGATCCCATGTCACCTCATGACATCAGTACAGGACAAGGAGAGGACCCATATCCCCCTGTGACTCCAGCCCAGGCTGAGGGGAGACCCCATATCACCTCATGACATCAGTACAGGACAAGGAGAGGACCCGTATCCCCCTGTGACTCCAGCCCAGGCTGAGGGGAGATCCCATGTCACCTCATGACATCAGTACAGGACAAGGAGAGGACCCATATCCCCCTGTGACTCCAGCCCAGGCTGAGGGGAGATCCCATGTCACCTCATGACATCAGTACAGGACAAGGAGAGGACCCGTATCCCCCTGTGACTCCAGCCCAGGCTGAGGGGAGATCCCATGTCACCTCATGACATCAGTACAGGACAAGGAGAGGACCCATATCCCCCTGTGACTCCAGCCCAGGCTGAGGGGAGACCCTGTATCGCCTTGTGACATCAGTACAGGACAAGGAGAGGACTCGTATCCCCCTGTGACTCCAGCCCAGGCTGAGGGGAGACCCTGTATCGCCTTGTGACATCAGTACAGGACAAGGAGAGGACTCGTATCCCCCTGTGACTCCAGCCCAGGCTGAGGGGAGACCCCATATCACCTCATGACATCAGTACAGGACAAGGAGAGGACCCGTATCCCCCTGTGACTCCAGCCCAGGCTGAGGGGAGACCCCATATCACCTCATGACATCAGTACAGGACAAGGAGAGGACCCGTATCCCCCTGTGACTCCAGCCCAGGCTGAGGGGAGATCACAAATCTCCTTGTGACATCAGTACAGGACAAGGAGAGGACTCGTATCCCCCTGTGACTCCAGCCCAGGCTGAGGGGAGACCCTGTATCACCTTGTGACATCAGTACAGGACAAGGAGAGGACTCGTATCCCCCTGTGACTCCAGCCCAGGCTGAGGGGAGATCCCATGTCACCTCATGACATCAGTACAGGACAAGGAGAGGACTCGTATCCCCCTGTGACTCCAGCCCAGGCTGAGGGGAGACCACATATCACCTCATGACATCAGTACAGGACAAGGAGAGGACCCGTATCCCCCTGTGACTCCAGCCCAGGCTGAGGGGAGACCCTGTATCGCCTTGTGACATCAGTACAGGACAAGGAGAGGACTCGTATCCCCCTGTGACTCCAGCCCAGGCTGAGGGGAGATCCCATGTATCAGCCTCATGTGACAGTCAGTACAGGACAAGGAGAGGACCCGTATTCCCCCTGTGACTCCAGCCCAGGCTGAGGGGAGACCCTGTATCACCTCATGACATCAGTACAGGACAAGGAGAGGACCCGTATCCCCCTGTGACTCCAGCCCAGGCTGAGGGGAGATCCCATGTCACCTCATGACATCAGTACAGGACAAGGAGAGGACCCATATCCCCCTGTGACTCCAGCCCAGGCTGAGGGGAGACCCTGTATCACCTCGTGACATCAGTACAGGACAAGGAGAGGACCCATATCCCCCTGTGACTCCAGCCCAGGCTGAGGGGAGATCACAAATCTCCTTGTGTCACCAGGACAGGTTTCCTTCTTACCTGAGGCTGCGAGAGCGAGGCCGCACTGCCGGGGACCTGCGGCCGCCGTCATCGTCCGTGATGCTTTCGCTGCTTCCAAAGTGCTTGGACAGAAAGTGGAGCTCGTCCATGGTGGGCTGGAACGGGAGCTGGTGTAGCCGCTCCTGCGACGAACAGGAGGACTGCAGGATTAGAGAGGAGAGCGGTCAGGGAGCAGCCCGATCGCAGGAATCCGGGGGGGGGGGGGGGGCAATGGCTGAGCCAGCTCTCCTGTATCACACACACACTCACCCTCAGCTCTCTGCCCCATCTCTCTCTCCCCCCCACCCACCCCCAGTCACTGCCCTGCCCACAATACTCACAGAAACGGTGGAGCTGGGCGTGTTTGTTCCATACCCAGAGGAAGGGAGGGAGGCCAGGGACCACCTGCGCCCATCAGCCCTGGAAGAGGAGGACAGAATCCTGACTTACAAGAGCACAGCTGTCCTGAGTGACTCAGGGCCAAAACAGAATTGGTGGAGGAGCCCCACCACCTGGTGGAAGAGAGTGCCTTTACTGGGCCAGGAACAGCCAGGGAAGGGCGGCCTGCTAGCTGGAGCAGGATGCCGCTGAGTAACTGCTGGGACTGATCTCTAGCTCGGCCTTGTCCTGATGGAGAGGTGTCTAGGGGTGGGGTTGGGAGCCCCTGCCTTTCGTGAGCAAGGAAGCTGATAAGATGCCGGGGAGTTTAGCTGTGAGGCATGACAGAATCTGCCTTCACCTGCCCATTCTGTGCTCGGGACTGCACAGCCAGAGCAAATAGGGGCGGAGTCAACAACAGCACAGGTAAGAGCAAAAGGGGCGGGGTCAACCACAGCACAGGTAAGAGCAAATGGGGTGGGGTCAACACCTGCACAGGTAAGAGCAAAAGGGATGGGGTCAACAACAGCACAGGTAAGAGCAAAAGGGGTGGGGTCAACAACAGCACAGGTAAGAGCAAAAGGGGCGGGGTCAACAACAGCACAGGTAAGAGCAAATGGGGCAGGGTCAACACCTGCACAGGTAAGAGCAAAAGGGGTGGGGTCAACAGCACAGGTAAGAGCAAATGGGGCGGGGTCAACACCTGCACAGGTAAGAGCAAATGGGGCGGAGTCAACAACTATTAATTCCTGGTTGTCCCATAATCGCTTAAAACTGAATCCATCTAAGACTGAAATAGTTCATTTAACCTCTATCTCAGAGACTTCTATTGGTCCACCTTCACATTGGTCCATAAATGGAACATCTATTCCTATTACACAACACGCCACAAACCTAGGAGTCATCATAAACTCAGATCTATCCATGAAACAACATATTTCATCGTTAACAAAAAAATCTTTCTACAAATTACAACTCTTAAAACGTCTCCGTCCTCTTCTCTTTTATCAGGATTTTCGAACTATTCTACAATCTCTAATCTTCTCTGGTCTAGACTACTGCAACGCTCTCTATTTAGGACTTTCCGATTCTATAATTCATCCTCTGCAAATTGTTCAAAACAGTGCTGCTCGTATTCTGTCAGGTACTCCCATTCGAAAACATATTACACCCATCCTTCAATCCTTACATTGGTTACCAATAAAATATAGAATAAAATACAAAGTTCTTACTGTTATTCATAGCTTACTACATAACTCATCTTCCACATGGCTTTGCTCATTACTCCGTATATATAAACCCACCCGTCATTTAAGATCATTAACTCAAAACTTATTAGACATCCCCTCCCCACGACAGGCCAGACTTGATATTACTAGAAGAAGAGCATTTTCTGTAGCAGGACCCACCATTTGGAACTCGATACCCAATTTACTTCGTTCAATATCCAATACCCAACAATTTAAGAAGACACTAAAAACATATTTATTTCAATTAGCATTTAATATTCATCCACAATACACTATGTCAAATAATCAACATTTAGCAACCTAATAATTTCTTCCACATCTTTAACATCACCCTGTTCCCACCTTACGCCTTCCCTCCCCCCCATTCATTTTCTCCTACCTTCTTCCCTTCCATAAAACATCTTTTACGGCCCAGCTCCACTTTTACTTTTTATTATTTAATTTAGATTTTTTGTTACCATGAGGTATATACCAATTATTGTATTTTAATTTTATTTAATTTTATCTTTAATTTTTAACTCTATTTATTTTATTTTTCATTTTACAATGTAAACCGTTTTGACAAAAAAACCTTGTTTTGAAAAACGGTATATAAATACTTTTAAATAAATAAATAAATAAACAGTACAGATAAGAGCAAATGGGGCAGAGTCAACACCTGCACAGGTAAGAGAAAATGGGGAAGGGTCAGCACCTGCACAGGTAAGAGCAAACAGGGAGGAGTCAACAACAGCATAGGTAAGAGCAAATGGGGCAGGGTAAACAACAGCACAGGTAAGAGCAAATGGGGCGGAGTCAACAACAGCACAGGTAAGAGCAAATGGGGCGGAGCCAAAACCTGCACAGGTAAATAGAAAACAGAATGCATGGGCATCCCTCTCCCTGTCCAGCTGGGGCACTTATCCTTCTGTGCTGCTGTGCATTTCACTCCCGGCCATGGCATTGCTTCTGTGGAAAAGAGGAGAGGAGGAAAGCAAATTTACCTGCGAGAAGAGGCGAAGGAAAAGTGTGCAGGAGTGCTCGGGGAGAAATTCCGCGGGCTGTCTGAGGGGCTGCTACCTTCAGAGAAAACAAAAGACACAAAAGCAGCAAATCAGCCGGCGCCCGGGGAAAGTCCCTGCCAGTTTCACAGCCCTAAACCTGGCACTTACCAAGGTGCCCTGGCAGCGGGGAATGTGGCCGGGGAAGAGTCGGCGATGTGCTTGTCAGAATTAGGCTTTTGCGGTTACTGGTTCGGCAGCTGTGGGAGACACGGTGCAGGGTTAAGGTCAGCGCTCCAATGCATCAGCTGCTCTAGGCAGATATGCACCTGCAGCACATATTCAGCTGCTACATCAGCACATGGTTTACTTCCCTGCAAATAGTACACAGCTCACCTGCAATGAATATAGTACGCATATTCCACATACCTTACACCTGCCCTGTATACAGCACACCTGCAATGAATATAGTACGCATATCCCACATACCTTACACCTGCCCTGTATACAGCACATCTGCAATGAATATAGTACGCATATCCCACATACCTTACACCTGCCCTGTATGCAGCACACCTGCAATGAATATAGTACGCATATCCCACATACTTTATACCTGCCCTGTATACAGCCCACCTGCAATGAATATAGTATGCATATCCCACATACCTTACACCTGCCCTGTATACAGCACATCTGCAATGAATATAGTATGCATATTCCACATACCTTATACCTGCCCTGTATACAGCACACCTGCAATGAATATAGTACGCATATCCCACATACCTTACACCTGCCCTGTATACAGCCCACCTGCAATGAATATAGTACGCATATTCCACATACCTTACACCTGCCCTGTATACAGCACATCTGCAACAAATATAGTACGCATATTCCACATACCTTACACCTGCCCTGCATACAGCACATCTGCAATGAATATAGTACGCATATTCCACATACCTTATACCTGCCCTGTATACAGCTCACCTGCAATGAATACAGTACGCATATCCCACATACCTTACACCTGCCCTGTATACAGCACATCTGCAACAAATATAGTACGCATATTCCACATACCTTACACCTGCCCTGTATACAGCACATCTGCAATGAATATAGTATGCATATCCCACATACCTTACACCTGCCCTGTATACAGCACATCTGCAATTAATATAGTACGCATATTCCACATATCTTATACCTGCCCTGCATATAGCAGACCAGCAATGAATATAGTACGCATATTCCACATACCTTATACCTGCCCTGAATACAGCACACCTGCAATGAATATAGTACGCATATTCCACATACCTTAATACCTGCCCTGTATACAGCACACCTGCAATGAATATAGTACGCATATTCCACATACCTGCCCTGCGTACAGCAGACCAGCAATGAATATAGTACGCATATTCCACATACCTTATACCTGCCCTGAATACAGCACACCTGCAATGAATATAGTACGCATATTCCACATACCTTATACCTGCCCTGAATACAGCACACCTGCAATGAATATAGTACGCATATTCCACATACCTTACACCTGCCCTGTATACAGCACACCTGAAATGAATATAGTACGCATATTCCACATACCTGCCCTGCGTACAGCACACCTGCAATGAATATAGTACGCATATTCCACATACTTTATACCTGCCCTGCATTCAGCACACCTGCAATGAATATAGAATGCATATTCCACATACCTTATACCTGTCCTGTATACAGCACACCTGCAATGAATATAGTACGCATATTCCACATACCTTACACCTGTCTTGAATACAGCACACCTGCAATGAATATAGTACGCATATTCCATATAGTGGACACCTGCCCTGTATACAGCACACCTGCAATGAATATAGTATGCATATTCCACATACCTTACACCTGCCCTGCATACAGCACACCTGCAATGAATATAGTACGCATATTCCACATAGTGGACACCTGCCCTGTATACAGCACACCTGCAATGAATATAGTACGCATATCCCACATACCTTACACCTGCCCTGAATACAGCACACCTGCAATGAATATAGTATGCATATCCCACATACCTTATACCTGCCCTGCATTCAGCACACCTGCAATGAATATAGTACGCATATTCCATATAGTGGACACCTGCCCTGTATACAGCTCACCTGCAATGAATATAGTACGCATATTCCACATACCTTACACCTGCCCTGCATACAGCACACCTGCAATGAATATAGTACACATATTCCACATAGTGGACACCTGCCCTGTATCCAGCACACCTGCAATGAATATAGTATGCATATTCCTACATAGTGGACACCTGCCCTGTGTACAGCACACCTGCAATGAAAATAGTGCACATATTCCACATACTGCTTACTTATCTCTTTCTCTCACATTCACACACTCTTGTACAATTTACTCACATATATTCATATATTCAGAGACAAACACGCAGACATTTGGGTGTTTTATCTTCCTGTCATCAGTAGAACAGAGATATTGCTATTAAGAAGCATAAAATTATAGCATGTCAGAGAGGAATTACTGCTAGTCTGGAAAAAGAGTGACTAGGCAAGAGTGAGAGCTCCAGCTGGAGTAACATTGGCACCAGTATAACTCTGGTACAAGTTCCATCATGAGACACTGCAACCACATAATAGAGGTACACAAACAGGGATTGTATATATAAGTATATCTACATGAATATGCATATCTGTGCCAGACATCATGTATATGTATGGGATAAGTGTGTGCCTGTGCCAAGGATTATGGGTGTATCTGTGAGTGTCTGAGAGATAGAGGTCGTGCCAGGGATTGTGTGTGTGTGTGTGTTTGTGTGAGAGCAGGAAAGACATTGTGCAAGGGATTATGGGCATGTGGGTAAGAGCGAGAGAGAGGCTGTGCCAGGGATTATGGGGATGTGTGTTTGTGTGAGAGCAGGAAAGACACTGTGCCAGGGATTATGGGCATGTAGGTGAGAGAGAGAGAGGCTATGCCAGGGATTATGGGCATGTGGGTAAGAGCGAGAGAGAGGCTGTGCCAGGGATTATGGGCATGTGTGTGTGTTTGTGTGAGAGCAGGAAAGACACTGTGCCAGGGATTATGGGCATGTAGGTGAGAGAGAGAGAGAGGCTATGCCAGGGATTAATGGCATGTAGGTGAGAGAGAGAGAGAGGCTGTGCCAGGGATTATGGGCATGTGGGTAAGAGCGAGAGAGAGGCTGTGCCAGGGATTATGGGCATGTGTGTGTGTTTGTGTGAGCGAGAAAGTTGCTGTGCCAGGGATTATGGGGATGTGTGTTTGTGTGAGAGCAGGAAAGACACTGTGGCAGGGATTAATGGCATGTAGGTGAGAGAGAGAGAGGCTATGCCAGGGATTATGGGCATGTGGGTAAGAGCGAGAGAGAGGCTGTGCCAGGGATTATGGGGATGTGTGTGTGTGTGTGTTTGTGTGACAGCAGGAAAGACACTGTGCCAGGGATTATGGGCATGTAGGTGAGAGAGAGAGAGAGAGAGAGGCTATGCCAGGGATTATGGGGATGTGTGTGTGTGTTTGTGTGAGAGCAGGAAAGACACTGTGCCAGGGATTATGGGCATGTGGGTTTTTTGTGTATGTCAGGGAATGTGTATGATTGTGTGTTAGAGAGAGTCTGCTAAGGAGTGTGTATGTGTTTATCTGTCTGTATCTTTCCAAAAGATCATGTATGTGTGCATGATCAGGGACTGTTTGTGGGAATGTCCATGTGTCTCTCTCAGAGATCATGTGTGTGAGTGTGAATACATATATGGCATGTATGCCTGTCTCTGTATGTGGTGCAAGTATGTATGTTTGTGCCAGGGATTGTGTGTATATATATGTGTGTGAATACAGACATGTGAGTGTTGTGTGTGTGGTGTGAGAATGTGTGTATGTGTGTAGTGGGAATGGGCTATGCTGCAGTGACCTGGTTTGAAAATAACTTTTCTGATTATCAGACTGCTCCCCTTGGACCCGACTGTCTCTATGTGGTGTGTGTACGTGAGTGTATAATGTGAGTGATGATTGCGTGCTGTATGTGCTGTAAGTATATAATGAGTATATGGTGAGTATGTAATGACTGTGTGGGGTAAGTGTGTGATGCGTGTGTGTGTGTGTGTGTGTGGTATGTGTGTGTTTTGATTATATGGTATGTGTGGTGTTAGTGCATGGTGAACATGTGATAAATGTGTGTGTGTGTGTGGTGATTATGTACTATGCGTGGTGCAAGAGTACGATGTGAGTATACATGGGGATTGCATGCTGTGTATGTGTATGGTGTGTGTGTGGTGATAATGTGCATGGTGTAAGTGTTTGGTGAGTGTGTGATGAATGTGTGTGGTGATAATGTGCTGGGTCTGGTGAAAGTGTGAATGTGTGTGTGTGTGGTGATTATGTGCTGTGTCTGGTGAAAGTGTGAATGTGTGTGTGTGTGGTGATTATGTGCTGTGTCTGGTGAAAGTGTGAATGTGTGTGTGTGTGTGGTGATTATGTGCTGTGTCTGGTGAAAGTGTGAATGTGTGTGTGTGTGGTGAATATGTACTATGCGTGGTGCAAGAATACGATGTGAGTATACATGGGGATTGCATGCTGTGTATGTGTATGGTGTGTGTGTGGTGATAATGTGCATGGTGTAAGTGTTTGGTGAGTGTGTGATGAATGTGTGTGGTGATAATGTGCTGTGTCTGGTGAAAGTGTGAATGTGTGTGTGTGTGGTGATTATGTGCTGTGTCTGGTGAAAGTGTGAATGTGTGTGTGTGTGTGGTGAATATGTACTATGCGTGGTGCAAGAATACGATGTGAGTATACATGGGGACTGCATACTGTGTATGTGTATGGTGTGTGTGTGGTGATAATGTGCTGTGTCTGGTGAAAGTGTGAATGTGTGTGTGTGTGGTGATAATGTGCATGGTGTAAGTGTTTGGTGAGTGTGTGATGAATGTGTGTGGTGATTATGTGCTGTGTCTGGTGAAAGTGTGAATGTGTGTGTGTGTGTGGTGAATATGTACTATGCGTGGTGCAAGAATACGATGTGAGTATACATGGGGATTGCATGCTGTGTATGTGTATGGTGTGTGTGTGGTGATAATGTGCATGGTGTAAGTGTTTGGTGAGTGTGTGATGAATGTGTGTGGTGATAATGTGCTGTGTCTGGTGAAAGTGTGAATGTGTGTGTGTGTGTGTGGTGAATATGTACTATGCGTGGTGCAAGAATACGATGTGAGTGTACATGGGGATTGCATGCTGTGTATGTGTATGGTGTGTGTGTGGTGATAATGTGCGTGGTGTAAGTGTTTGGTGAGTGTGTGGTGAATGAGTGTGGTGAAAGTGTGAATGTGTGTGTGTGTGTGGTATTTGCACGCTCTGTGTGCTATGTGTATGTGGTGTGTGTGTGTGTGTGTGTATATGGGGTTAGTGTGGTGAGTACGTTACAGTGATTTGCAGTGAGGGGGGGGACACTGCAGGCTACGGGGGCAACCTTACACTGTAGTGTCAGGGCACAGGGGCGGAGATCTTTGCATTAAGGATGCCGTCCCTCAGTGCACCACCCGCTTGCATTATTGCAGGACAGGCTGGTCCAGCGCATGCTGGCAGAAAGAGAGCCAGGAATTTCGCTCGGATTTCCTCCTGCCGATATAAGGACCCCCCCCCCCCCACTGCCGACCCAGTACGCAGGCGTGCAGCCATCGCTGGGGTGCAGGGTGAAGCAGAGAGAGAGAGAGAGAGAGAGAGAGAGAGGAAACTCTGAAGCAGGAAGGCCAGGAAGTTACAGCTGGGAGTAGGGACCTTGCTGCTTTGCACCACACATGGGGCAGAATGTACATAAATATTCCCCATCTTTGGCGGATTTTGTCTGAGCTTTGGAGAACCTCCCCTGTCCCCACACACCTCCTGATCATCCCCACAGAAGCTCTCAGTAGAGACCTCACAGCAGCTCAGAGGGAGGAATATATGTCTGGCCATGCTGCATCTCTCGTTCCTTCCCTCCCCCTGCCACTATCTCCCCTCCTGCTATGGGGGGGAGAGAGAGAGACCCGGTACCCCCTGGAGAGTTCTGGCTTGGTCAGTACCCCCAGAACTGTGATTCGGAGTCACGGACAGAGCAGCTGCAGGCTAAGAAGAGACAGTGAGAGGAGAGGAGGGGGAGGGGGGGGAACACCACAGACAGAGAGAAAGAGAGGGCAGCCACAAAGAAAGGGGGAGACTGAGACAGTGAGAAGAAAAGAGCGGGAGGGAGGAAAGCCACAGAGAGAGGAGGAGGAAAGGACAGAAGGGAAAGAGAGAGAGAGAGAGAGAGGAGAGAGGGTGAAGCTTGGGATCTGTCATTAACCCCCAAGCTATACAGGATGGGATAGGACCCCAACGGAAACCCTGCACCCCCAGTTCTGCAAACAGATGCGCTGCGTCCACACGGATGGAGGCAGAGCAGAATAATATTATTCATCCTACAACACAGAATATTCAAAATATACGCTCAGCACCTGGGAGGCAAATCTGCCGTACAAAACAGCAATAAGTGCCAGGACTCTCATAACACTAACCCCCCCTGTGAAAAGACAGCACTGCCCTAGAACCCCAATACACCTCCTGGGGGCGGGGGGGGGGAAGGCAGGATTACTGGAGACCCCCTACATGGGCACCACACACCAGCAGGCTCTTTCTCCTTGGTCTCACACACGCAAACCCTCACCGGATAGAGGAAAGCGGACCTCAAATTAGAAACAGAAACGCACAGGCAAAAAGTGAACTGGGAAAAAAAAACCCCCAAGGAGCCGCCAACCCCTCAGAAACGCATCTCCTTCCCCTCCTGCGGTGCCCGATATCCGAAGAGAGAAGAGATGAACATTTCCCAAAGCTGAGAGAGGAAAGGAAAGAAGGAGCAGGAAAAAAACCCAAAACTCTGCATAATCCCTGGGGGTAGAGAGGAGAAGCAGCAGCCGGAGCGGCCAGATCCGTGGCATCCTGTCAGCGCGGGCCAGGAGTGAAACCTGAGCGGGGACGATACGGACCGGCACCAGGATCTGGGAACCGCCTCTGCCGTGATTCGGTTTTACTGTCGTTATCTCTCCATATCCTGTAAGTACGTGCAGAGCTATAATCTGGTGCGCGGCAGCCCCCCCCTGTACAAATGTCCACAACGTGAATCTGACAAGGAGAGAGAGGGAGAGGGCACAGAGACTGCCCGGGTCCTGGGTCCCCCTCCTTCCTGCAGGCCGGAAGACACAGTAAGGAAAGCAAAATGAAAATGCAGCTGAGTCAATGATCCGGTGGGAAAAAAAAAAAAAAAAGGGAGTGAGCAGCACAGAGGACAGAGAGATGGGGAAGGAGCGTGAGGGAGAGAGAGAGAGAAAAGGACAGAATCAGAGACAGACAGAACGAGACAGTAACAAAGAGAGAGAGAGAGAGATGCCCAGGAGACCCAGCACATCTGGCACCGCTGAGCCCTTCACGTGCAGCTGTTTTCCATAGAATAAAGGCACTGCCGCAGCTTCCCCTTCTGCTGGAGGAGAGGGATCTGCACACACACACATATACACACACACACACACTTACACACAGACACATATACACACACACACACACACATGCACGCACACACCCACCCACTTATACACACATATACATACACACACACAGTCACACGCACACACACACTCACACACACACGTCAGTGCAGGTAGATCTCAATGGAGATTCGGCAGATGCCTCGACGTACAGACGGACGGACAGACAGCGTGCTGCAGGATTCCTGAATTTACAGATGCTACAAATCCCGGGCGGGCAGTGCTTGCTGCTGATACACACACACACACACACACACACACACACACACACACCCCTCCTGTGAGCGACACTGCAGCACCACCCCCTCCCCCCCCCCCCAGCCCCCTCCCACCCCGCAGCGATGCGCAGAAGGGGCCCTTTTACCTCTTGGTGCGTCGGAACATGCTGCGGGGCAGAGCGGGGCCAGGGCTCACCTAGAGGGGGGCTTCAAGCCTCGCCCGTGGTGACAGCGGCGGGGCAGAGGAGAAGCGGAGCACACGGGATTCCTGCACGCTCCCTGCCAATGAGACAGAGCTGAGGGGAGGGGAGGGGACAGGAGAGAAAGGAGCAGAGCGCCCGCCTCATCCACCACGTAAGTCTGTGTGTCAGCGAGAGCTGCCAGCCCTGCATCTCCAAAGCTCCGTCAGCGTACACAGCCCTGTACAGTCAGAGCAGTGATTATTTATAAAGTTCCATCAGTGTACACAGCCCTGTACAGTCACAGAGCAATGATTATTTATAAAGCTCCGTCAGCGTACACAGCACCGTACAGTCACAGAGCAGTGGTGATTATTATTTATAAAGCTCCGTCAGCGTACACAGCCCTGTACAGTCACAGAGCAGTGATTATTTATAAAGTTCCGTCAACGTACACAGCCCTGTACAGTCACAGAGCAGTGATTATTTATAAAGTTCCGTCAGCGTACACAGCCCTGTACAGTCAGAGCAGTGATTATTTATAAAGTTCCGTCAGCGTACACAGCGCTGTACAGTCACAGAGCAGTGATTATTTATAAAGTTCCGTCAACGTACACAGCCCTGTACAGTCAGAGCAGTGATTATTTATAAAGCTCCGTCAGCGAACACAGCGCTGTACAGTCACAGAGGAAGATTACTATTTATAAAACAGCAGCAGTAAAACCCCTGACAGGTTTGTAGTTGGTATAGAAACGTCCTGATCATTAAGGCCTCACCCACTGCACCAGTTCAGGGTTTACCATAGGAGTCTAATGCAACGATTCATCAGGGCTTTGGGTACTTACCCACTGCTTTTCCTTGGCAAGGGAAGATCTTTCTGAAATCCAAAAGAAAGAAAAGCTTCAGAGCGAAATACAGCATAATCTGAACCAGTGCAACTTTCAATATACAGAGGAGCATTATTGTACAATCAGCAGAGGTGACTACAGGAATACCATCGCATTACTACTGGAATGCAATGACATTACTATAGGAGCTCATGACACTACTACAGGAGCGCTATCACGTTACTACAGGAGCACCATCATGTTACTACTGGAGCGCTATCTCATTACTACAGGAGCACCATCACATTACTACTGGAATGCAATGACATTACTATAGGAGCTCATGACACTACTACAGGAGCGCCATCATGTTACTACTAGAGCACCATCATGTTACTACTGGAGCACTATCATGTTACTACTGGAGCACTATCTCATTACTACAGAAGCACCATCACATTACTACTGGAATGCAATGACATTACTATAGGAGCTCATGACACTACTACAGGAGCACTATCACGTTACTACAGGAGCACCATCATGTTACTACTGGAGCACCATCATGTTACTACTGGAGCGCTATCTCATTACTACAGGAGCACCATCACGTTACTAATGGAGTGCCATCAATTTATTACTGGAAAAAGATTACATTGCTATAGGACCACCAACACATTACTACAGGAGCTTCATCACACTACTACAAGAACACTATCATATTACTACTGGAGTACCATCACATTGCTAATGAAGCACCATCATGTTACTACTGAAGAAATATTAGAACATAAGAACATAAGAAAATGCCATACTGGGTCAGACCAAGGGTCCATCAAGCCCAGCATCCTGTTTCCAACAGTGGCCAATCCAGGCCATAAGAACCCGGCAAATACCCAAAAACTAAGCCTATTCCATGTAACCATTGCTAATGTCAGTGGCTATTCTCTAAGTGAACTTAATAGCAGGTAATGGACTTCTCCTCCAAGAACTTATCCAATCCTTTTTTAAACACAGGACCACCAACACGTTACTACAGGTACTTCATCACAATACTATAACAGCTCCATCACATTGCTACTGGAGTACCATCACATTACTACTGGAGCACCATCACATTACTACTGGAGTGCTATCATGTTACTACTGGAGCATCACCAAAAAACAGTGTATACAGAGACTTTACAACCAAGAGCTGAAAGAGGTCCATGTTTTACATACATAAAGCTACTTCATTAGTCTTCAAGGTGTACTTTACAGTATCATCAGACCCGAATACTCAACAGGTGCTAAAGCACAAAAGTGAAAAGCCACATACAGTATCTGCCTTAAACGTGAACAAAAGTTACTAAAAATAGCAGAAAAGAAGGGGGAATCCAACAGCACAAGTGGGAAAAGAATTTGTCAAACAAAATGTAAAAATTCTTTATAGTATTGGAACAGCAAAAAAAAAACAAAACAATGACAAATGCACAAATACAGTACAGCGGGAAATAGAGAGAGAGAGAGAGCTACTGCCAGAAAACCCTGCAGCGAACGAGAACTTCTCAGACTGTGCCTTCAGGTCCTCGAGCATCCTCTCCTCCGGAAAAGCTTTGCTTCTCGTGCCTGATTTATACCTTTCAGGGGTGTTTGAATGTCTCTGGCGCAGCCCTCCTGAGCTACACAGATTTGGGTCCTTATCTCACTGGACTTTTGGTGCAACCAATGACCTCCTTTTCCCTATTGGTTAAAGGTCTCCCAGTGCACCCAATCATCCTTCTGGTTCTGACCGCCACCTTATCCCACTACCCGCCCGACACCCACCACACGGGCGGAGCAACCCGAGCTTGTAAAGGGTAACGCCTGCCCCAGGCGTCGCGTGCCTAAGGAGCATGACAAAGGGGTGTGACAAAGAGGCACGCCCCTTAGTGCGCCCCTCTGTGCTCCCCCATTGTGCCCCCCTCAACAACCCCCTCCCAAATAAAATGAACTCTCACCACACACCCCTTCCAACACACAACCACCCATTCCCTTACACAAAACACCACCCATACCCACACCCACACCCAATAAACAACAACCACCACAGCAACAACAATCTGCTCACCCACCAATGTCCTAGACGCCTCGTAACCATACCCATAAACACAAACGCTCACATGGCAACGCTACCCCCTTCTATCACTCATCCTGATCAATGCGCAATCAGTCTCTAATAAAATCCCCATTCTACATGATCTCCTAACGGACAACTGCCCCGACATCCTCTGCATAACCGAATCCTGGCTCAAGAAATCGGACATACCACTCATCAACCAACTGCCCCGCACATCATATAATATCTTCTCACTACCAACATCTAAAAGAAAATGAGGAGGACTATTATTTTAGCATCAAAGAAATTCAAATTCATTCAATACCCCATTAATCACTCTCCACCTCTGGAAATTGGCCTCTTCAAACAAAAAAAACTTTCAAATCATGATGGTATATGCCCCACCCAAATGCCTGGACCTCCACATATCCTCCCTCATCGAAATCATCCCATCACACATCAACATGGACACACCAGCAATCATTCCAGGGGACTTCAACCTCCACATAGACGCTACCCCACAGTCCCCCACCTGCAAATTCCTGCTTGAAACCATGACAGCCATCGGTTTCAAGCAAATAGTAAACACACCAACGCAGAAATCTGGCCATACACTTGACCTCATATTTATCAACAACAAAACATCACGCACCAACAACCCCCTCTCAACAACCAACATCCCTTGGTCTGACCACAAACTGATCCACACCTCACTCCAACTCAAAATCAACCACACTGAAACCAGAGACAACAAAAAAATACATCAAATTCCCCGAACCATGCCCCAGCCAAGACATAGCAGAAGCCCTACCCACTGCATTAAAAGACCTCAACCTCAACACCGTAAACACAGCCACCAGCTCACGGCTCACCATCTATGCTGAAATCGCAAAATCAAAATGTCCTATCATCACCAAAGAAATCAAAACTTGGAACTCCCTCAAAGCTCCATGGTACAAACACGAGCTAAAAAACATCAAGCGAACACTCTGACAAGCTGGAAAAAAAAAAGGGGGGAAAGACCCTACCCCAACCCACCTGGACAAATACAGAACAATTCTTCACATCTCCAAAACTGACATAGACCAGGCCAAACGAAAATACTATGCAAAGAAAATCTATGATCACCAATACAATCCAAGAGCCCTCTTCAACTTCGTCACCAAGCTTACTCAACCCAACCAAACCTCACTCTCCAATGAAAATACCTCTATAACCTGCAACAAACTAGCACAGTTTTTCCTGGACAAAGTTTCCAAACTAATCACACCCGCCCCTCAAACTACCAAGGAGATATCGACTTCCCAGCTCATGACCATCCCCACCTGGTCCACCTTCGAACCCATAGCCTCCAGAGAGATAAAAACCATCATACAAAAAATAAACCCAGCCACACACCCCCTCGACCCCATACCAATCACAACCTGGAAACTAATCCCAGACATCATAGCAGAATCATCAACATATCCCTAGAGCAAGGAAACTTCCCTGAAGCCCTCAAATGCACCATCATCATACCTATACTAATAAAAACCACACCTTGATACCAATAACCTTACTAAGTTCAGACCCATATCAAACCTCTCCTTCATCGCAAAAATCATGGAAAAAACTGTTAACCATCAACTCTCCGAACACCTAGAATCCCAAAAATTACTATACCCATCGCAACACGGATTCAGAAAAACCCTCAGCATGGAGACCCTCCTACTTAGCCTTGCTGATTCAGCACTCAGAGGTCTAGACACCGGCCAATCTTACCTTCTTATACTACTGGACATATCCGCTGTATTCGACACCATCAACCACAAACCCCTCCTAACCAGACTAAGCGAGATTGAACTAAATGGCACCACAATCAAATGGTTCAGCTCTTACCTAACAAACAACCTACAAAGTAACCTTCAACAACAAAGAATCAAAACAGTTCCCCCTTTCACACGGCATCCCCCAAGGATCATCACTTTCCTCCACCCTGTTCAACATTTTACATGCTCCCGCTATGCAAACTCCTCACCGACCTGGGCCTACAATACTTTGTATACGGCGATGACATCCAGATCCTCCTCCCCACCAAAGAAGACCTGCAGAACACCCTACTACAATGGAACTCCATCCTCGCTCGAATAAAAAAACTCCTATCACAATTATCACTCACCCTTAACCACTCTGAAAACCTTCATCAATACAATAATAAAAGAGGGCTATTTCAAAAAAATCACACCCCTACCTACTCACTCAAGACTACTGGTCAATACTCCAGGCCCTCATCCTTTCTAAACTTGACTACTGCAACTCCATTCTCCTCGGACTCCCAGCCTCCACCCTCAAGCCACTCCAACTACTGCAAAATGCTACAGCCAGATCCCTCTCAAACAGCAAGCGCTCCACACATATCACCCCCATACTGAAAGACCTCCACTGGCTCCCCACAGCCCACAGAATTCAATATAAAGCCCTCACCCTCATGCACAAATCCATCAACAACGAAAAGACAGATTGGCTAAAGGACACCCTTCACCCATACCCCTCTCAAAGAAACCTGCATTCTAAAACACCGGACTACTCACCGTCTCCTCCATCAAACAGGCCCACCTCACCTCAACATGACAACGCGCAATATCAACTGCAGGCCCCACTCTGTGGAAACAAAATACCAACAAAACTCCGAACGGAACCCTCATCACAAAACTTCAAGAAAGCACTAAAAGCTTGGCTTTTCCGAAAAAGCCCATCCCGTCAACATCTGACCCACCCCTCTAGGATCCAACCCCAAACAACCAGCTCTACCACCCCACCAAGAGATCTCATAACACCCACAACAAAGGTCCACACTATCTCAATAACGTTAGCTACTACAACGATAATGTTAAGAAACTAAACGGCGCATGTTGCTCAATGTTATAATGTTACAATTGTTAAAGCACTACACAGATATAGTTTTTTTTACAATGTTACAATGTTTGTTACAATGTTACATTGTAAAGATAATATGACCATCGTCACATTATCAAAAAAAAGTTATCTTGTAAACCGATATGATACCCACGGGTGAATGTCGGTATGTAAAAACAAATAAATAAATAAATACCCTGAGATCGTCAGGCGCTATCCACTCTGAAGTTTCTCTCCTGTTTGATGCACATCAGTATCTTTTCCCTTCTTCTGTACCACATTTGAAGAGCGAAAAGATCCTCAAAGATGCAGAAGACCAAGAAAATGTGGCCGAAAAAAACACAGAAACTTTCCCAGTTGTCTTGGACACCACCAACCTGATTAGAAAGAAATCCCATGCACATCTCGATCTGTCTCCTGCACATGTTTACACCCTTATAAGCTCCAGAGGAAGCTCTCTCTGGCACACTGCAAACTATCGGGCCGATACAGTACAGTCCACTCCAACAGAGCACACTGTTAACCCGCCATTGGAAGCGCGTTTTCCCTTACCCCTTATTCAGTAAGGGGCCTAAAACGCGCATCCAACCCGCCGAACCTAATAGCGCCCTCAACATGCAAATGCATGTTGATGGCCCTATTAGTTATTCCCACGCAATTCAGAAAACAAAATGTGCAGCCAAGCCGCACAAATTAGCGCCGACCCAAAGGTAGGCGCTAATTTCTTCCGGCACCGGGAAAGTGCACAGAAAAGCAGTAAAACCTGCTTTTCTGTGCACCCTCCGACTTAATATCATGGCGATATTAAGTCGGAGGTCCCGAAGGGTAAAAAAAAAAATAAAAAAAAAAATTTGAAGTCGGCCTGCGGCTGTCGGGTCGAAAACCGGACGCTCAATTTTGCCGGCGTCCGGTTTCCGAGTTCATGGCTGTCAGCGGGGCTCGAGAACCGACGCCGGCAAAATTGAGCATCGGCTGTCAAACCCGCTGACAGCCGCCGCTCCGGGCCAAAAGGAGGCTCTAGGGACGCGCTAGTGCCCCTAGCGCCTCCTTTTCCCCGTTTCTACCGCCGGACCTAATTTAAATACTGAATCGCGCGCACAGGCGGACTTTACTGAATCGGCCCGATTGTGAGCAATAGCCTTCTGTCTGAGAGACTGAGATCACCCCAGCATCCCCCCTGGCTTGTGAGACCGCTTACTTCCTGTCATATTATGCACAAAATAAACCCGTTTGGCGAGAGTAGCCGGGTGGGAAAGCAGGGTAGCTTTTTCTCTTCTTATTATCACGTAGCTTCAGTAAAAACATTACACATTAACGTCCAAACTTTGCAGCCTGCCCTGTGCCTTGGAAAAATCGGAGGAGCGCTCCTTGGCTCTGATCGATTTAAGTTTCCGTGTTTCCTGGTCCGGTCTTGCCGACGCCTTGTGCGGAAGGATCCAGCCCAGACATGGCTTCCGAAGGCTCGGTGTGAAGGCCCTTTATTCTTGCTCTGTTGAGATCTCCGGTTCTTGCATCCACCGTTTCCCCTGCGATGGTCTTCTTGATGCAAGCTCTGACGCTGGCCTAGAACTTCTATTCCGTGACACAGCAGACGTGGCGAGTTTGTTCCTTGAACTGAGTTGGACATCTTGGCCTTGATTTGTTCCCCATCTAACAGCCCTAAATGAGCCTTGCTGTTTGGGGTAAGGGGGTTCATGAAGCGGGAATGTTATTGGGAACAGAGGAAATTCGTTCCAACACTGCCATCGCCCCGGTTGTCGTGATAACTGGTTGGGGTGCGGATTCTGGCCGCGCGGTTTTTGGAGGCCTGTGGACATTCACGTAGCAACCGACGCCACTTTAACTGCTGTGACGTTCTCTCCTGCAGTACCATCTCCTACTCTTTATCATTTATTCTAGTGTGGTGAGACGATCGTGAAGCAAACACGAGACGGAGATCTTCGGTCACTCATTTAACCCAATCTGACGAGGCCTTTAATCAGCGTGCAAGCCACAAAATTATATCCATCAATCCTGCATTTGTTGCTTGTTCTTTGCCTTTTGTGTGGGCTTCTGGGATGACTGTAATTATCCCTTAAGCATCTCTGATAGAAGCACACACGTTAAAATGAGAAAGTCCCACATTAATCCATATGAAGAGCTGGTCCCACGATACTGTTGTCGCCATTACTGTACTAGTGTTTCCCAAACCTCTCCTGGAAACCTACCGAACCAGTAAGGTTTTCAGGATATCCATTACGGATATGCATGAGATAGATTTGCATACATTGGAGGCCCAGGGTATGCAAATTATCTCACACATATTCAGTGTGGCAATCCTGAAAACCTGACTGGCTAGATGTGCCTCCAGGAAAAGGTTGGGTGGGTAGCACTGGTGTAATGAGCTAGAAAAAAGGTGAACTTGGAGGTGGCTGAAACGATGCCCAATAGTCAGGGGATGGCACTTGATGACTTTCCAAAAAGTGCAGCATGCATCGTACCTGACCATAACTAAACTATTAGCAGTGCAGGAAAACATCTCTGACTGGCTCCCAAGCCCCTCACAATATCCCCAGGAGCAACACTCTGAGTACAGCCGGCCCCCTACAAAATGAGCTGTTCTCTGCTTGTGTGCGTTCAAGGCACCGCCTGGGATGATGGATGAGATCCCCCCTTGGAGAGGAACCAGCCTCTTTCCTGCTTTCTCACTCTTCAAAAATCTGGATAATGCTGACTGTGGAGGAGGCAGCTGAGAGGAAAGTGGGATCTCCCCCTGCCTTTCTTGAATCATTCCTAATCTTTGACCTCATTACCATGGAAATCCTTCCAGAGTTGACGGGTGGGTGAGAGGTGCAGATGAGGGGTGAGGAACAGAGAGAGATCACAAACTACACCGCAGACTGACAGACAAAGTTGTTGATAGCTGACAAGGGTTTAATGTATAGATTTGTTCCTCGGCACAGCCACATCTGCATTCTGTTACAGCATTTGACAGCAGTACAAGAAAGAGGTGCTGCAGGGCAGGAGTGAGGTGCATTGGCAGAGCTGTGTGTGAGGGTCTCAGTACTGGAATAGCAGGAGGTGCTGCAGGGCAGGAGTGAGGTGCATTGGCAGAGCTGTGTGTGTGAGGGTCTCAGTACTGGAATAGCATGGGGTACTGCAGGGCAGGAGTGAGGTGCATTGGCAGAGCTGTGTGTGAGGGTCTCAGTACTGGAATAGCAGGGGGTGCTGCAGGGCAGGAGTGAGGTGCATTGGCAGAGCTGTGTGTGAGGGTCTCAGTACTGGAATAGCAGGGGGTGCTGCAGGGCAGGAGTGAGGTGCATTGGCAGAGCTGTGTGTGAGGGTCTCAGTACTGGAATAGCAGGAGGTGCTGCAGGGCAGGAGTGAGGTGCATTAGCAGAGCTGTGTGTGAGGGTCTCAGTACTGGAATAGCAGGAGGTGCTGCAGGGCAGGAGTGAGGTGCATTGGCAGAGCTGTGTGTGTGAGGGTCTCAGTACTGGAATAGCATGGGGTACTGCAGGGCAGGAGTGAGGTGCATTGGCAGAGCTGTGTGTGAGGGTCTCAGTACTGGAATAGCAGGGGGTGCTGCAGGGCAGGAGTGAGGTGCATTGGCAGAGCTGTGTGTGAGGGTCTCAGTACTGGAATAGCAGGAGGTGCTGCAGGGCAGGAGTGAGGTGCATTGGCAGAGCTGTGTGTGAGGGTCTCAGTACTGGAATAGCAGGTGGTGGTGCAGGGCAGGAGTGAGGTGCATTGGCAGAGCTGTGTGTGTGAGGGTCTCAGTACTGGAATAGCATGGGGTACTGCAGGGCAGGAGTGAGGTGCATTGGCAGAGCTGTGTGTGAGGGTCTCAGTACTGGAATAGCAGGGGGTGCTGCAGGGCAGGAGTGAGGTGCATTGGCAGAGCTGTGTGTGAGGGTCTCAGTACTGGAATAGCAGGAGGTGCTGCAGGGCAGGAGTGAGGTGCATTGGCAGAGCTGTGTGTGAGGGTCTCAGTACTGGAATAGCAGGAGGTGCTGCAGGGCAGGAGTGAGGTGCATTGGCAGAGCTGTGTGTGTGAGGGTCTCAGTACTGGAATAGCAGGAGGTGCTGCAGGGCAGAAGTGAGGTGCATTGGCAGAGCTGTGTGTGAGGGTCTCAGTACTGGAATAGCAGGGGGTGCTGCAGGGCAGGAGTGAGGTGCATTGGCAGAGCTGTGTGTGAGGGTCTCAGTACTGGAATAGCAGGAGGTGCTGCAGGGCAGGAGTGAGGTGCATTGGCAGAGCTGTGTGTGAGGGTCTCAGTACTGGAATAGCAGGAGGTGCTGCAGGGCAGGAGTGAGGTGCATTGGCAGAGCTGTGTGTGAGGGTCTCAGTACTGGAATAGCAGGAGGTGGTGCAGGGCAGGAGTGAGGTGCATTGGCAGAGCTGTGTGTGTGTGAGGGTCTCAGTACTGGAATAGCAGGAGGTGCTGCAGGGCAGAAGTGAGGTGCATTGGCAGAGCTGTGTGTGAGGGTCTCAGTACTGGAATAGCAGGAGGTGGTGCAGGGCAGGAGTGAGGTGCATTGGCAGAGCTGTGTGTGTGTGAGGGTCTCAGTACTGGAATAGCAGGGGGTGCTGCAGGGCAGGAGTGAGGTGCATTGGCAGAGCTGTGTGTGAGGGTCTCAGTACTGGAATAGCAGGAGGTGCTGCAGGGCAGGAGTGAGGTGCATTGGCAGAGCTGTGTGTGAGGGTCTCAGTACTGGAATAGCAGGAGGTGCTGCAGGGCAGGAGTGAGGTACATTGGCAGAGCTGTGTGTGAGGGTCTCAGTACTGGAATAGCAGGAGGTGGTGCAGGGCAGGAGTGAGGTGCATTGGCAGAGCTGTGTGTGTGTGAGGGTCTCAGTACTGGAATAGCAGGAGGTGCTGCAGGGCAGAAGTGAGGTGCATTGGCAGAGCTGTGTGTGAGGGTCTCAGTACTGGAATAGCAGGGGGTGCTGCAGGGCAGGAGTGAGGTGCATTGGCAGAGCTGTGTGTGAGGGTCTCAGTACTGGAATAGCAGGGGGTGCTGCAGGGCAGGTGCATTGGCAGAACTGTGTGTGTGAGGGTCTCAGTACTGGAATAGCAGGGGGTGCTGCAGGGCAGGAGTGAGGTGCATTGGCAGAGCTGTGTGTGAGGGTCTCAGTACTGGAATAGCAGGGGGTGCTGCAGGGCAGGAGTGAGGTGCATTGGCAGAGCTGTGTGTGAGGGTCTCAGTACTGGAATAGCAGGGGGTGCTGCAGGGCAGGAGTGAGGTGCATTGGCAGAGCTGTGTGTCAGGGTCTCAGTACTGGAATAGCAGGAGGTGCTGCAGGGCAGGAGTGAGGTGCATTGGCAGAGCTGTGTGTGAGGGTCTCAGTACTGGAATAGCAGGGGGTGCTGCAGGGCAGGAGGGAGGTGCATTGGCAGAGCTGTGTGTGAGGGTCTCAGTACTGGAATAGCAGGGGGTGCTGCAGGGCAGGAGTGAGGTGCATTGCCAGGGGTTTAGTGGAAAAACACTTTCTGAAAATGTTCTTAAACTGCCCATCAGATGAAAGAGAAGGGATAAAAGGTTTCCATGACATTATCTGAGGTTATCTCACAGGCACTGATGAGTCCAGCAACAGGAAGATGAGTGTCTTGTGAAAGCCAGTGACAGAGGGATGGGTGTGCGGTGGGTAATGATCCTGTCTAGTATCGCTTTCCACATTTCTGGGTAATATGACCTCATCTTTCCCCCTTTGGAAGTTTTGTCAGCAATGTTTATTATTGTTTGAAATGTCCTTAAGAAGCTCTTGGACCCATCTGAGCTGCCTGAACTCATCCAGACCTTTCTCCCTGCCACCCCCCAATGGTGGACTGGGACACAGCTTCCAAACTAGGAGAACCTCCACTGGCTGCCACACCTGGAGTCATGCTCAGTGTTTGTCAGCGCCTCCTGCTGGGAGAGGCTGGAACTCCAGGAGCTGTGTGAGCTCTCCCCACAGAGAAACATATCCCAGCAACACAGCAGTAGGTGAAGACCACAGTGGCCCATCTAGTCTGTCCACTTGATTTTTGTGCATGTGAATAGATGCAACTATGCAACACAATAGCAGCTCCCTAGCCCCACAAGCATTAACTGGTCTCTTCACCCTTTCCCTTTCCCTCCCACTCCATATCCCCTTCCGTGCGCCCAAATCTGTAACAGCCTCCACTATCTCTAATTCCAGGTTAGAATTCAACCTTCCCATGCTCACTGAAGTTTGTGTGTATCCATGATCCCTCCATCCACGTCAACAATTCAGTTGTACTTACACTCATTCTCACGTTCTTTCCTGTATTCTTCCTTTTCCTTAACCTGTTAGGATTTTTTTTAAATTTAAGAATAGGTTAAATACTCCCCATAAAATACACAACCAGAAAACCAGTGAGGAAGCTGTACACGATCTCCATAGTTTATACTCCTCATAACAAACGCAACCAGGAAGCCAGAAAGGAAGCTGTGGATGATCTCCATAGTATATACTGCCCATAACAAACGTAACCAGGAAGTCATTCAGGGAGCTGTAGATGATCTCCATAGTATACACTCCCCATAAGAAATGCAACCAGGAAGCCATTGAGGGAGCTGTAGATGATCTCTGTAGTATATACTTCCCATATCAAATGCAACCGAGAAGCCATTAAGAGAGTTGGAGATTATCTCCGTCGTATATACTCCCCATAGCAAACACAAGCAGGAAGTCATTGAGGGAGCTATAGATGATCTCTGTAGTATATACTCCCCATAAAAACTGCAACCAGAAAGCCATTGAGGGAGCTGTAGATGTTCTCCAAAGTATATACTCCCCATAACAAATCCAACCAGAAAGCCATTGAGTGAGCTGTAGATGATCTCCAAAGTATATACTCCCCATAACAAATGCAACCAGGAAGCCATTGAGGGAGCTGTAGATGATCTCCGTAGTATATACTCCCCATAACAAACACAACCAGGAAGCCATGGAGGGAGCTGTAGATGATCTCTCTAGTATATACTCCCCATAACAAATGCAACCATGAACCCACTGAGAGAGCTGTGGGTGATCTCCATAGTTTATACTCTCCATAACAAATGCAACCAGGAAGTTATTGAGGGAGCTGTAGGTGATCTCCATAGTATACACTCCCCAAAACAAATACAACCAGGAAGCCCTTTAGGGAGTTGCACATGATCTCCCTAGTATACACTCCTCATAACAAATGCAATCAGGAAGCCATTGAGGGAGCTGTACATGATCTCCATAGTATATACTCCCCATAACAAACGTAACCAGGAAACCACTCAAGGAGCTGTGGATGATCTCCATAGTATATACTCCCCATAACAAACGTAACCAGGAAACCACTCAAGGAGCTGTGGATGATCTCCATAGTATATACTTCACATAACAAAACACAACCAGAAAGCCATTGGGGGAGCTGTAGATGATCTCCATGGTATATACTCCCCATAAGAAATGCAACCAGGAAACCACTCAAGGAGCTGTGGATGATCTCCATAGTATATACTTCCCATAACAAACGTAACCAGGAAACCACTCAAGGAGCTGTGGATGATCTCCATAGTATATACTTCCCATAACAAAACACAACCAGAAAGCCATTGGGGGAGCCATAGATGATCTCCATAGTATACACTCCCCATAAGAAATGCAACCAGGAAGCCATTAAGGGAGCTATCGATGATCTCCATAGTATATACTTCCCATAACAAACTGTCAAGGATGCAAACCCTTGGGCAGTGGCGTGGTTTATGCAGCCTAGCAGATGAACCCAATAGGGCAATGCCAACAGCTAGCGGACTCACTCTTCCTGGGACTGGAGCTGAAGCTTCACCTCGACCCAGCCCTGTTCCTCACAGGTTGAGCCCTTGGGTTCCAGCGGCCAGCAGAGCTTAGGTGAAAGTCCCATAAGGAGCAGTCAGAAGAACTGAAGGTTCAGACAGTGGTCAGGGCTGGTAGTGAGCAGACAGGAGCTGGGTTCAGGCCAAGGTCGGGGCAGGTGACTATCCAAAGAGCGGTCAGTATCCGTAGCAGAGATCAGAACCAGGAATCAGGCCAAGACAGACAAAACCACTGAGGATCAGGACAAGACAGGGCAAGGCAGGAACCAGGCCACAGGGCAATGTAACCATGCTTTATCGAGCAGGATATTAAGTTTTAATAAATGAATTGAAAAGACAGCAGGACGAAGAGGCATAGGAAGGCAGCAATGCAAGGCAGGAGGACTCGTTGCTGAGTCATCGGCGGAGTGGAGCACCGACGACAATAATAAGACGGCGCTCTGGCTCTCTTCCCACCAGGGGCCTAGAAGAGAGAGAGTAGCAGGCGCTGTGGCATCCAAGCCAGGAAGAGGAGGCCACGGGCACTGAGGCTGGGCTGCAATCTGAAGTATGCGTGGCTGGTCATGGGGACCACCTTGTGGCCGGCCAAACCTTACAGAAACACAATGAGGAAGCCACCGAGGGAGCTGTGCATGATCTCCAGTGGCAGGGCTATGCTTGCCTTGCAGCTAACATCACACGGATGGCTCGTTTAATCCCAGCTCAGGTGGAAGATGAAGAAGGATAACGGTAGGATCTGCAGGTAGCTGGAAATATCATAGATCCAAGAGATAATTTCAGACCAGTGTACCCAGATAACCGGGCATGTCCACCAAATGTGAAAAAAAAAATAACCTTTTTCTTCACAATCCCGCCAACATCTATCATGAGGAAGGCATCCAATTATAAACAATCTATCAGGCACGTCATACTGGTGGTATAACAATTTGTAACCATTTTTTTGGGTGGTTACTCATAGGGAATTTCCCCTAATTTATATCTTTTGTCCATAAGCGCTTAACTCTCTTCAGAAGGCCTCCCGTTCCTTCTATTAATAAATCGGTATAGTTTAGAAATTAGACCCTTGTTAGAAATGGTATCTGCAGTCAGGCTTTCAAAGGCCGATAAACCTCTACCCCCAGATTCCTAATCCGGGCTTTCATAAATAAACCTTTCAGTTGCAAGTTATATTAAAATCTCTAAGAGGCATAAAACTTGCCCTTCTCAAATAATTGCCCCCATAGCGCAGATCCCGTGATCATGTCAACAAGAGAAGTTGGGCTAGTAGACTCTGGTTATCCATCAAAGGGGTCAGCGGGGAAGGAACAGAGGAGAGAGCCGTGTAATATCGAACCTGTAGAGGGGTGTTCAGTCCCTCTCAAGGAGATCCAGGGAGAGGACTGAAAAAAACCATTCTTCTGTGCCCAACGTTTCTCAATGCTTGTGATAGTGGAGGGGTGGGGAGTCCCAAGCCTCCATGGTACCCAGAGCGCGCCATCATTGACCATTTCCCTAGCTGTATCTGAATTCAACATCGTACAAAATGAAAAAGCACTCTAGGCAGGGCAATCCTACCAGTGTGGGAGCTCTCGTTTATCTCACTGGTCCTCCACTTCACCCGCCTACTCCTACCCTGCCAGGACCCTGGTTAATGTGATTCCCCTCATCTATTAAAGCGGATAATATTGAAGCTTTGTGATTTTTCTACATCTCTGCCAATTCCGTTTGATGGTCGCTGGTGCTCGGACATTAGAAATGCTTTCTGCATGTGTAAGCACCAGGTCGTGCCCTTGAAGGGAGACCGGGATCGCTCTACTTCCAACTGTCTGCAGGTATCCACAACTGGCAGGTTAACATTTCCCCCTTCATTACCACCTTTCCGACGGCTTCAGTCAGATCCCTGGCCCAGTTCCCCTGCTGTGCATGGAAGTGCCAATCTCCTCTTTCCAAGATGGTTCACAGATTCCCCCCCCCCCCCCCCCCATCCCCCATAATCCAGGGGAATTCAGATACTTTGACATGACTGGTTACATGAAGCCATTCCTCCCCCTCTTCTGCGATCTCAGCCCTTCCTACCAAGATTATAACCCACTATGGCCACCATCCATGAGACTCGTTGATCCAGTGCCCAGAGAGGATGCTGGGGCTTGATGGACCTTGGTCTGACTCACTTCTTATCAACCATGCCTCAGTGATAGCAACAAGATGAGAGATAACGTCAACTCTAAGAGCTTCCAGACGTAGAATTCTATTACTGATAGTCTATATAGACTCAGCCCTCCTGCACCGTTCCCTACAGCGCCTCCTGCTGGGAGAGGCTGGGACTGCAGGAGCTGTGACTCCCCCATACCCAGTACTCCTGCATCATTCCCTACAGTGCCTCCTGCTGGGAGAGGCTGGGACTGCAGGAGCTGTGACTCCCCCCATACCCAGCACTCCCGCACCGTTCCCTACAGCAGCTCCTGCAGGGAGAGGCTGGGACTGCAGGAGCTGTGACTCCCCCATACCCAGTGCTCCTGCACCATTGCCTACAGCGCCTCCTGCTGGGAGAGGCTGGGACTGCAGGAGCTGTGACTCCCCCCCCATACCCAGCACTCCCGCACCGTTCCCTACAGCGCCTCCTGCTGGGAGAGGCTGGGGCTGCAGGAGCTGTGAACGGCACCAGTGGCTCTGCACTTTTCCCCTGCAAGATCTCCTTCATACGGTCAAGCGTGAATGAAACGGAAGGTCAAGCTCCAACCCAGGAAGCAAGGCCCGCACCCAAATTATAAAGGGGCAGGCGAGAGAGTTTGAGTGCTTACATAGCTGGAGGAGAGCGAGCAGAGAGGAATGTCTATGATCAGCTTTACTGCATCTGGTCACATGGCTGGAGAGATTTACAGCAGGTCTTAAGCTACAGCATTAAAGAGCTTCCCGTTTCTGTCACGACACAGTAACAGCCCAGGTCTGGAAGTGAGAGGGGATCAGATGAAAATGAGAAGCAAGACAGGGGTCTCCAAAGCCCTTACTCGCATCACTCCTTGGAAGTGAGATGGGAGAAACATCTGGCCACAGCCGTTGATGACGGATGACTCGTTGAATCCCACCTCAGGCGGCAGATGAAGAAGTGGTAACAGTAGGGCCTAAAGGTAGCTGGAAAGAGGATAGATTACAGGGGAATGACCACCCCCTCCCTTCTCCCCAGTCGCAGTGATAGTAACTTGACCATTGCAGGGCCCTAAGATTGGAATCTGAAACAGCAAATCAAAGCAATCTGATGGACCCATGGCCTCTTCTCTCTGTGTGATGATGGAATTAATGAGCAGCTGGGTCGGTCTGGCAGGCTTCAAGCACAGTAATAAGCAAGTCCAAGTGGGAGCAGGGGCCGTTCACCGCGGGCACGGGCCATCCAGGAGGCTGGATGTGGTGGGCCGTTTACATTATTACAGTTCCCTGTGGTTGGACGTGGGGAGGGGGAGGCGTGCTGGGTGTCCGTCTCCTCGGAAGGAGTACAACGGAGGAGGAGTTATCTTGGGATAAGGCCTTACAGGTGGCCATGGACAGCAAGGACAGGAATAAACTATAAGCAGACCGGACGGGCCAATCGGACTTTTTCTGCCCTCAGCTATTAAAGTTACCATCGTACTGCGGTGGCACAGGGGCGGGACCCCCGGCGCACGCCGGCAGGGAACCGGGGAAGCAGGATGCCTTTCACGCCGCTGGCCCCACTCCTTCCGGAGCTCCTGGCACCAGAACCGGGTTGTGAGCGACACCGCACAGAACGGCACCAGATCAGTCCACGTGGCATGCACTGGGACGAGAACTGTGGCGTTCTGCACACAGATTTCCTAAATCCCACATCAGCAAGCAAGTGAACCTCAGAAACATGCTTTGGGATCCATCTAGGATTTCAGTGCCTGTCAGCATCTGGATCAACGGCAAACTGCCTTAACTCTCTTCACGGCTGTAAAGGAAACCAGCAACCTTTCTGGGATAGCCAATGCAAAATAAATCTATCAGGTGCTTTATTATTTAATACGTAGGGAGACTGACACAGACCTCCCCATTCACACCTTGCATCCTTCCTGACACACACACAGACACACACACACACACACGTGCGCGCGCCTCACACTTCGCTCCAGCCTGCAGAAAAATAACCCCCTTCTCATGCTGAAGGTACAGGTAACCAAGAGGAGGGCAGAAACAAGCTTCTGAAAAGGAAGGTTATGACACCAGCTGATTAGCAAAAAAAAAAAGCAGAGACACTGCAATGCTCTCTGATCATAACAACTTCTACAGAGTGTGACAGTGTATATCACTGACAGCATTTATATCACTCCTACAGTGTGCGTATATATATATATATATATATATATATATAGAAACATGATGGCAGAAAAAAAAACCATACGGCCCATCCAGTCTGCCCACCCATCCAATTAATTTAGCTTCATAATTCCCTTCACTGCCTTAGAGATCCCCTGTATTTATCCCCTGCTTTCTGATGCTGTCCTGGTCTCCACCACTTGCACTGGTAGGCCGTTCCACGCATCCACCACCCTCTCTGTGAATATTTCCTAAGCTATATCAGTCTTACGGTGTATATGTCGCTGATAGTTTAGTGACTGAGTATATATAGCACTACAACAATACATATACAGTATATCAGTCTTGCAGTGTATGTATTGTGATAAAACATATATATAGCTGCTACGTAAGAGCATAAGAACCTGCCATGCTGGGTCAGACCAAGGGTCCATCAAGCCCAGCATCCTGTTTCCAACAGAGGCCAATCCAGGCCACAAGAAACCTGGCAAGTACCCAAACACTAAGAAGATCCCATGCTACTGATGCAATTAATAGCAGTGGCTATTCCCTAACCCTGCTATACCATATATATCAGTACAGCAATGTATAGATCAGTGATAGAGCATATATATCACTGCTACAGCATACATATCAGTGCTACAGTGTATATATATATCAGTGACAGACCACACATAACACTGCTACACCATATATATTAGTACAGCAATGTATACATCAGTGATAGAGCATATATATCACTGCCACAGCATACATATCAGTGCTACAGTGTGTATATATCAGCGATAGACCACATATAACACTTGTAGACCATATATATCAGAAAAGCAATGTAAAGATCAGTGATAGAGCATATATATCACTGCTACAGCATACATATCAGTGCTACAGTGTGTATATATATCAGCGATAGACCACATATAACACTTGTAGACCATATATATCAGTAAAGCAATGTAAAGATCAGTGATAGAGCATATATCACTGCTACAGCATATATTTCAGTGTTACAGTGCATATTTGAGAGATAGAGCATATATAACTGTACCGGTTTATATGTAAACCGGTACGATGTGCAAACGGCTATCGGTATATAAAAATGTTAAATAAATAAATAAATAAATATATCACTGCTATAGCATACTAATAATAATAATATCATAATAATTGGGATTTTTAGCATGTCTTTTCAAATGATGCTGAAGACAGCTTATAGCATTATTAGTAATTCAGGTACAATATATCAGTGTGACAGCATGTGTGTGTATATATATATATATTTATCGTAATATAGTAATATCCTCCTCTCATCTACCTCTTCATGTTCCCTCTAGCCCGAGAACACACAATCTCTCATGCAGGTCCATTTTTATGGAACTCCCTTTCATTTAAATTAAGAAAGCGCATGGAAAAAAACTTTTTTCAAGAAAGCCTTAAAGATGTATTTATTTTAAAAAGCCTTCTCAAGTCAGACAGATAAGATATAAACTCCACTGTTTTCCAGGCTTTTGTTTTAGATTAGATTTTAGATGTTATTTTTATTTTATTTTATCTATTATTTTAAAGTATTAATGATTTTATCTATATGTTCTGTTTATGTATTTTTTTATTATAAATTTTTAAGCTCTGACCTGTTTTATGTATTCTTTATTTATGTGTTAACAATTATGTATGTATCTATTGTACCCCACCCTGAAAGTAGGAAGGGCAGCTAATAAATATATACATTTCAGTGTATAAATCAGTGATAAAGCATTATACTCTATCACTGATATATAATAGAGTATTATTAGTAATTCAGGTACCATATGTCATTGTAACAGCATATATATATAATGTATATATGTCAGTGCTACAGTGTATATATCAGTGAAGAGCAGCTATATCACTGCTACAACATATATGTCAGTGTTACAATGTATATCAGTGACAGAGCAGATATGTCAGTAATACAGAATATATATAATGTATATATGTCAGTGCTACAGTGTATATATTGTGCTACAATGTGTATATCAGTGAAGAGCAGCTATATCACTGCTACAACATATATGTCAGTGTTACAATGTATATCAGTGACAGAGCAGATATGTCAGTATTACAGAATATATATAATGTATATATGTCAGTGCTACAGTGTATATATTGTGCTACAATGTGTATATCAGTGAAGAGCAGCTATATCACTGCTACAACATATATGTCAGTGTTACAATGTATATCAGTGAGAGCAGATATGTCAGTGTTACAGAATATATATAATGAATATGTCAGTGCTACATTGTATATATCAGTGCTACAATATGTATATCAGTGATAAAGCAGAAATGTCAGTGTTACAACGTTTATATATATTGTGTATATATGTCAGTGTTACAGTGTATATATAATTAATATATGTCAGTGATACAGTTTATATATCAGTGTTACAATGTGTATATCAGTGATAAAGCAGCTATGGCAGTGTTACAGCATATTTTTATCAGTGTTACAATGTATATCAGTGAAAGAGCAGATATGTCAGTTACAGCATATATATATATAATGTATATATGTCAGTGTTACAATGTATATATCAATGTATATGTCAGTGCTACAATGTGTTTATCAGTGATAAAGCAGTTATAGCAGTGTTACAGCATATATATCAGTGTTACAAATGCATATCAATAACAAAGCAGATATGTCAATGTTACAGTATATATATAATATATATATGTCAGTGTTATAGTGTACATATTAATGCTTCAATGTCTATATCAGTGATAAAGCAGATATGACAGTGCTACAGCATATTTTTATCAGTGTTACAATGCATATCAGTAACAAAGCAGATATGTTAGTGTTACAGCATATATATAATGTATATATGTTAGCGTTATAGTGTACGTATTAATGCTTCAATGTCTATATCAGTGATAAAGCAGATATGACAGTGTTACAGCATATTTTTATCAGTGTTACAATGCATATCAGTAACAAAGCAGGTATGTCAGCGTTACAGTACATATATAATATATATATGTCAGTGTTATAGTGTACGTATTAATGCTACAATGTGTGTATCAGTGATAAAACAGCTATGGCAGTGTTACAGCATATATATATATCAGTGTTACAGCATATATATCAGTGACAGAGCAGATATGTCAGTGTTACCGCATATATATAATGTATATATATCAGTGCTACAGTGTGTACATATCAATATTAAAGCCTATGTATCAGCATCACAGCCTATATATATCAGTGCTCCTGCGTATATATGAGGTACAGTGCTGCAGCGTATATATATATCGGTGTGTATGTGGCTAAATACATACACACAGATGTGCAGCCTTTCTAGGTGTTGCTGGGGACCAGATCATTCATGCACATGAACACAAGACTGCACAGGCTTCAGGGGCTGGATTACATATTTATAGAGTGGAAATACACATCCATTGCTCTCACACGATGTGTTCTCTGCCCAGAAAGGATGAACGAGAGAGACAGAAAGAAACGGACACAGAAGGCAAACACAAGACACCCCCCCCCCCTCACACACACACACACACCCACACACAGCACATACAGACAGACAGACAGAGACACCCAGTGCTGTTCTAGTACCTGCAGCCGTCTGCGTCTGATAATTCCTGAATCATCCATCGCTTGGAGCAGGGACCGGCAGCTCCTCCGGCCCCTGGTGAGTGAGAGGGAGGAGGGGGGGAGGAGGGAGGGAGGGATGAGGAGGAGAAGCCTCCTTCTATGCGGCTACATGGAAGTTGGCATGAGCCAGACAGCAGCGAGAGGCGAATGAACCCAGACTGCGGAGTGTGCAGTCGCGGTGCAGCAGCCCCCACCCTCCCTCTATCCCAATCCCACCATCAAAAGAGAAGAGAAAGAGCCCCAAAGAACACCTGCATCACCAGCAAGAGATGGGGATGTGCCCCAGTCAATACCCGATTCACCATCAAGGGAGGGGAATGACCCCCCATTCACAGCCTCATTCACCATCAAGGGACAGGAACGACCCCCATTCACAGCCTGATTCACCATTAAGGGAGGGGAATGACCCCCATTCACAGCCTGATTCACCATCAAGGGAGAGGAATGACCCCCATTCACAGCCTGATTCACCATCAAGGGAGGGGAATGACCCCCATTCACAGCCTGATTCACCATCAAGGAACAGGAATGACCCCCATTCACAGCCTGATTCACAATCAAGGGAGGGGAATAACCCCCCATTCACAGCCTGATTCACCATCAAGGGACAGGAACGACCCCCATTCACAGCCTGATTTCACCATCAAGGGAGGGGAATGACCCCCATTCACAGCCTGATTCACCATCAAGGGAGAGGAATGACCCACATTCACAGCCTGATTCACCATCAAGGGAGAGGAATGACCCACATTCACAGCCTGATTCACCATCAAGGGAGGAGAATGACCCCCATTCACAGCCTTATTCACCATCAAGGGACAGGAATGACCCCCATTCACAGCCTGATTCACCATCAAGGGAGAGGAATGACCCCCATTCACAGCCTGATTCACCATCAAGGGAGAGGAATGACCCCCATTCACAAGCCTGATTCACCATCAAGGGAGAGGAATGACCCCCATTCACAGCCTGATTCACCATCAAGGGAGGGGAATGACCCCCATTCACAGCCTGATTCACCATCAAGGGAGAGGAATGACCCCCATTCACAGCCTGATTCAACATCAAGGGACAGGAATGACCCCCCATTCACAGCCTGATTCACCATCAAGGGACAGGAATGACCCCCCATTCACAGCCTGATTCACCATCAAGGGACAGGAATGACCCCCCATTCACAGCCTGATTCAACATCAAGGGACAGGAATGACCCCCCATTCACAGCCTGATTCAACATCAAGGGACAGGAATGACCCCCCATTCACAGCCTGATTCACCATCAAGGGAGAGGAATGAGCCCCATTCACAGCCTGATTCACCATCAAGGGAGAGGAATGACCCCCATTCACAGCCTGATTCACCATCAGAATCAACACTGTCCTAGGTTAGTGGGGACATTTTAGTTTGTCCCCATAGACTGCAGCGTGACACAGGACTGACTGATTGACAGACAGAGAGCTGAAAGGTCTCCTGCTACCAGGGAAGAGTCTCTCTTCCTTGCCTTGCCTTTCAGATTTCTGCCCCGGTGCAGGCTCTGCTCCATCCTCTCTCTGCTGAGGAGCCACAGAAAGAAAAAAAAAAAAAGAAAAAAGCAGAGAAAACAGAAAAATAATCCAAAAAAATTCAGAAGACTGGAGACATTGAAAAAAGATGCAGTGATGCTTCTCCTCCCCTATCCTTTGCCACCCTATATCCAGGCAATGTACGGACCTTCCCCTAACCCTTCTATCCAGGGGAAATAATAACCCCCTCCCTCCATATCCTGGGAAAAGGAGAGCTCCGAGATATACACACACACACACACACACACACACACACACACACACATATATACACACACCCCGCATCTCTGCGAAGCAATGAACCCCCCCTCATGCCTTCTGGAGCACTCTCCCTTCTTGTGTCCTTTCTCCTGTGCAGGATGTCAGAAACGTTTTGGGACGTCAGGACTTGGTCCCTCAGACCAAGCCTCTTTCTGCTATTGCAAGCGGCAAACCACAAGTTTTCTGGCTCAGCTTCTCGTCCAGTGAAGTCTCCTGCCCTCATCCACTGCATGGGAGCTGGTGGTAGCTGCATTGCCCAGGCACCTCCAGCTCCATAACCCATGGGGCAAGCTGAGACAGGCCTGCTTTTTCCGGTATTTGTAGTTCCAATTTCCCTGAACCCCCCCACACACACACACACTTAAAAAGGAACTACAAGTCCCAGCATGCAATGGCAGGGATAATACCAGGACTGGGGAGCTTCCTAGTCATCTTAGGCTGAGCATGAGGAGTGGCTGTTTTAGGATGTTTGCACTGCTCAGGTGGGTGGGGTGGGTCTTTAAATTGTGCTGAGGATCAGCGAAGGGGCTCCCAGGATATCCCAGAATAACAGGGGGAAGTTGGCTATCAATCAGGAATAGAACAGGTTTGCTTTTCTGGCCAGCTCTAAAACACGGATCTCGGGAACATTGAGTGGGCTGCAATTCTTAATCTGAATCGAGGTTGCTTTCTGCAGGAGGCATTGACAGACAGCAAGGACCCCCCCCCCCCCCTGAGGTGGGGGATTTCCCTTAAGGTGGCACTCCTTGATCTCACAAACCTCCAGACTGCAACTGAAGAGCCTGGCCAAAAACACAGAGAGAAAACAGGAGCGACACAGTGAGTGCTCCACCAGCAGCCGCACCATAAAATCAACTTCTGCCCTTGTGACCTTCCACTCTGTCCCTACAGCCTGGACTGACAGAGAGCTGGAAGGCCTCCCGCTGCCAGGGAAGGGTCTCCAGATTTCTGCCCCGGTGCAGGCTCAGCTCCATCCTCTCTCCTACAAAGGCTGCGGGGAGGCGCAGACGAAGGGAATAATCTAGAGAGAAAACACAGCAGCAAGGAGCCAAGAGAAGCCCCCCTGGGAGCGGAGAAGGAAAGTAGCATGCACGGGCAGGCGGAGGAAGGTGCTGCTCCAGCCGCAGGCTCTCGGGAGCTTCGCTTGTTTTCACCTCGCAGTCCCAGAGAAATCTAACAGGTGTTACTGTGGCAACGAGATGAACTGAGATCCCTGGTCCTTATCTCAGCCCTAGCAGTGCCCAGAGGGAGAGGGAAGGGAAAGCAGCCAAGCAGCCTCATCTGTGTGAAAGAACACACACATTCACACTCACACACACACTCTCTCTGTCACATGCACTCACACAAACACTAACACACATGCCACACACACATATACACTGTCATACACACACACATTCACACTCATACACATACACACACACACACTCTCTGTCACATGCACTCACACAAACACTAACACACATGCCACACACACATATACACTGTCATACACACACACATTCACACTCATACACACACACACTCTGTCACATACACTTACACAAACACTAACACACATGCCACACACATATACACTGTCATACACTCTCACACATACATTCACACACACACACACACACTCTCTCTCTCTCTGTCACACTCTCTCTGTCACATGTACTCACACAAACACTAACACACATGCCACACACACATATACACTGTCACACACACACACATTCACACTCATACACATACACACACACACACACTCTGTCACATACACTTACACAAACACTAACACACATGCCACACACATATACACTGTCATACACTCTCACACATACATTCACACACACACACATATACACTGTCATACACACACACGCACATAGTCACACTCATACACACACACACTCTGTCACATACACATGCATACACTCACACAAGCACTAACACACATGCCACACACACATATACACTGTCATACACACTCACACATACATATACACACACACTGTCACATACACATGTATATATTCACACAAACATTAACACACATGTGACACACATATACACTGTCATACTCACACATACATTCACACTCACACAGTCACACTCATACACACATACACTCTGTCACATACACATGCACACTCACACAAACACTCACACATATGCCACATACATATACACTGTCATACACGCTCACACATACATTCACACTCACACACACACATATACACACACACACTACCCACCCATGCCCACAATCACACATACATTCACACATACACACATACACACACACACGTGCCACACACACTCTGTTACACACTCTCACACACAGTCACTCATACATACACATCACCCACTCACGCTCAGTCACACATACATTCACACTCTCACACACATATATACACACATACACACACACACCCCTCCCACCTCAAACAGTCTGTTAAAGTTTTCCCAAACTAGAGACACATCTAGTTGAGAGAGCAACCAGTGAGGGACACCTTGTGCATATCTCAGCATTGCAACATCTGTCTCCCAAGACTGGACATCCAGGGAGTCCAGTAATAATCAGTCCTCACACTGAACCAGCAGCAGATGTCGGGGTACTGAGGCTATGAAGAAAGGCTACAAGGCCAGTGGAGAACCAAGATACACCCACCTTGTAAATCTGCATCCCACCTCCACCCCAATTTCCCTGTATCATCTGCAGAAGACACTTTCTGCATTTTACATTGTTCATAGGCTTGCTTTCAAAATATGGATACCCTTCATAGTCTCAAGATCTGTTCCAGCCAAGGGATAAGATTAATATCAACACTCAGCCGCTCCCCACCCCCACGGAAGGAACCAGAAGATGTGCATGGTGGGGAAGGGACAAGCTTTATAATGTACATCAATCAATAAGAGTACAGGCTGAAAATCAATCAGTTATACCACTTACGGAGTAAGGCACATCACGGAGCACCAGGGGTCCTAAAATAGAACCCCTCCCCATTCAAACAGCATTCCTAAATCCATCTCTCTATCCCCACCCACCCCACCCCCCAGGAAATCTCATGAATAGCAGATCAGGAGAGCTCCAGGGGGGAGTGGAGGGGACGAGGCTTCTTCTGCAGACCCCTGAGTTATTAATCTCTGGTACGGCAGCTCTATCCTGTGAGGAGGACTGCTTAGGGTGGCCTGGTAAGGAATGGGAGAAGCCTCCACCCCCCCCCCCCCCAACACACACACACAAATACATCTTCAGGCAAACAAAGAAGACGCAGGCATGGCACAAGGATCCATCCATCCGCGGTGGCTGGGGCAGACCAGCAATCCGGGGCACATTTCCCGCGACGGCGCATCAATCATCCACGAAAGATCACAACACCCAGCGGCTGTCGTTCCCCCCAGTGTCACAGGAAGGCTTCCAGGCTTAAAAACATTTCTGCTAATTACTGGCCTTAAGCTGAGCTGCTGAGAGTGTGGGGAAAGCTTGCTTTAACCAAAAAAAAAAAAAAAGCTTCATCACTTAACACTATGGAGGGCACTTCAGCTCAGAAATGGAGATGGACAGGCAGGAAGGACTACAGAGAGAGGCAGAGCTGGAGACCGTACCCGGGTACGATGGGTGGGTGCGAGGACAGATAAAAAATGCGCGCGCGCAGCCATGCAACTACGCCACAACCTGAGCAGCTTCCTATCGTGACTCCTCTCTGCAGGCCAGCTCTTGTGACAGCAGAGGAAGCAGGATGCAGCTCTCGCACGGCTGCTTCCCGACCAGCAGGTGTCACTGTATGTGACAGGCTTGGGATTTCGAGCTTGCACTCCCAGTATGCAGTGCAGAGCCCTGGCCACTCACAGACTTACCTGCTCCCCCCGGATCTACCGTTTCCCCACTCATTTAGGGACCAGGAACACGGCAGAGGTGCTTTTAATTTTGTAAAATAGTTCGTAGGGAAGTAGAGTGTTTGTGACCTTTGATGTGTTCGAGGGATGGACGCAAAAAAGTAGATCCTTTCTTCCTCCGTATCGGCTCCCTTAGGCAGGCATTAGAAGAATGAGTCAATAAAAACCCTGTATTCCCCCCCCCCACCCGCCCCCATTTGTAAATAGCAGCTTTTACTCTATGTCCATTTCTGCAGAAAAGCGCACAGGACGATGCCTGGGAAAGCACAGCACTTAGCAGGACCTCTCCAAGCTGCCTGGCCAGGTCTGGACTTCATAAGAGCTAATCCTGCTGATGAACGCTGGAGGACCGCATGGCACAGGCTCGGTTTCAAAGGAAATCCGCTGCCTGGTATCAGAGCCGACCAAGCCTGGCGCTGGGCTCCAAGCCACTGAAAACCGAACCGGGCCTGGCAGAAAGTCAATGCCGCTCTCCATGGTGCTGAGAACATCACACCCGGGCTGTGCTGACCTACCAATGCAGCTCTCCATGGTGCTGAGAACATCACCCGGCTGTGCTGACCTACCAATGCCGCTCTCCATGGTGCTGAGAACATCACCCGGCTGTGCTGACCTACCAATGCCGCTCTCCATGGTGCTGAGAACATCACACCCCCGGCTGTGCTGACCTACCAATGCAGCTCTCCATGGTGCTGAGAACATCACACCCCCGGCTGTGCTGACCTACCAATGCCGCTCTCCATGGTGCTGAGAACATCACCCGGCTGTGCTGACCTACCAATGCCGCTCTCCATGGTGCTGAGAACATCACACCCCCGGCTGTGCTGACCTACCAATGCAGCTCTCCATGGTGCTGAGAACATCACCCGGCTGTGCTGACCTACCAATGCAGCTCTCCATGGTGCTGAGAACATCACCCCCCCCCCCCCCCCCCCCGGCTGTGCTGACCTACCAATGTGCTCTCCATGGTGCTGAGAACATCACACCCCCGGCTGTGCTGACCTACCAATGCAGCTCTCCATGGTGCTGAAAACCAGCCCGGCCCAGGTTAAGCTTCAGTGCAAGCCTGCACCATGCTGGGAACAGACCCCCCCCCGAGTGATGCAGGAGATCCCACCAGACCCAGGCCGAGCGTCCCAGGGGCTCCCTGTAATACTGAAGACTGGGCTGAACTTCAGAGGGACCTCTCCATCGGATTGGTTGCTACCCTTCACTGGAAATTTCGGTGGTGCTGAAGATTAATTCTCTCCGGGCTGAGCTTTCCAGGAGGGCTACACACGCTCCTGAAAAGTGATCCGGCTCAGGGAGAGAAAGATGCTGAAAACAGGTCGCCCTACAGCCGGCCCGAGCTTCAAAGAGAAAGCTCTCCAGGGATGGATGACCAGAGGTGAACCGGGTCCACGGTCATTCTGACCTCCAGCTGCCTGCTAAAAGCAAATCTCTCCCTCTCTCTTTAAAATTGACCATCAGTGCTAAGCATCGGAGTAGAGATTGGGTCTTTCCTGTGGCGAACGTAGTGATTGTTGGCCCCATGGTTGAACATATAGTGTGATAAAGCACTGCTATGGTGGGGCCATGCTGATGCAGAAGACCATGGTTTCACCACCAGATCGGTTCTCTTTAGGCTTCTGCTCCATCCAGTGCCACAGATTTGCTCTCTCAATCTGTTTTGAAATATGGCTGTCCCCATCACATTGGTAAAATATACAAACAAATACAAATGAAACAAGAATTTTCACACAGAACTAATGGGGCCTTTTTTTTTTTTTTTTTCTGGGACACACATGCACACAGTGACTACTGAAAGTCCAAAATGTGCATCTTTTTTTTCCTTATCGCCTGGAAGCAAAATGCATTAAATCGGTATTTTTTTCCATGCATCCACACAATCCTATTCCATAGCTGCCAAGTGAAAAAAATAAATTCTGGAATTCGTTAGAAAAGGAAGTAGAAATAAAAACAAGGACTAGTTTGGTTTTTTTCCACCCTCTGCAGCAATCCTGAATACTTAAAGCTCTGGTATAATCAAACCCCTTTCAAAAGCACACAGCAAGTGAACTGGCCCCCCACCTGTGATAAACAGTACTATTCTTGTATTTATTCTCGACTCTACCTTAATTTTAAATCTCAGATCAGGGTTCGAGTCAAAACTGGATTTTTATAAATTGAGAACATTAAGGAATTTAAAAAGTTTAGTGTCAGCTTCCGATTTATAGATTTCGATTCGATTTTCTGTTCCGCCTACGTTAAGACTATTGTAACTCGTTCCGTGCCGCTCTTCCAAAGCAAAAGACGCGTGCGCCCTGCAGGTTATTGAAAATTCTGCAGCGTGGCTGATAACAGGACATACCAGGTCTGGGCACCTTACCCTCACAGTTGGTTGACTTACATCGGTTGCCATTTGCATGAAAAGCTTAATTCGAGTTTTCTGGTCTTGGCACCGCGATCCTTGGGGGGGGGGAAGACGGCGTATCGTATCTAAGAACTTAGCTACGTGAATATGTTCCAATGTGTGCTCTGCGATCAGGTGGAGCCCTCGCTGACCCTACCCCCACTTTCACAGAGAGCCATTTGCAATGTGTCCGTAAGAGGAAGTTTGTGGCGACAGCTTCAACGTTATGGAGCACGCTCCTTGTGAGAAGCAGCAGACATTTTATGATTTTGAAAGCAATTAAAACTCGTTAGTTTAGGTCAGCAGGGCCCCCTCCCTTAGCCAGTAAAAGAATTCTGGTTCTTCAGGTTTTAATTGTGATGTTTCGGCTCAGACAATTTTATTGAAAACTTATTTTAATGCTTTATGCATTTTTTTTTTTTTATTATGCATAGTTTTAATGATGTTTAGGTTTTGGTTGTTATCCACTTGGAACTATCCTGCATAAGGCAAAATATAAATGCTTTAAACAAATAAATACTAATTCACAAGATGACAGGATAGATTCAGCAGCTCCTGTTGATCCTCGCTGCTGTGCAGAGCATTTCAAAGCAAAGACCCAACTATGAGCACCAAGCACCAACCCCAGAACAAAGTTTTGGAAAGGCACAGATATGGGGATGCACATAAAAGAATTGCAAAGTCCTTGAATATCCCTTGCAGTATGATCAAGATGATTATTAAGAAGTGGAAGGTGTACGGCACCACCAAGACCCTGCCTAAATAAGGCTGTCCCTGCAAACCCGGTGATCATGCAGGAAGGAGACTGCTCAAAGAGATAATCAAGAAGATTCCATGACAAAAATGACTACAACATCCCAAGCACTCCACAAATCTGACTTGTATGGTAGGGTGGCAAGAAGGAAGCCATTATTCAGCAAAGCTCTCTATGAATACCATTTGAAGTATGCAAATAACACTCAGGGGATACTGTAGCCATGAGGGAAAGGTTTTGTGGTATGACAAAGCTAAAATAGAACTTTTTGGCCTGAATATCACCCAAAGAACACCAACCCTACTATGAAGCATGGTAATGACAGCATCATGTTATGAGGATTTTTCTTGTTGAGAGACTGGGGAACTTGCCAGAACAGAAGAGACAATGAATGGAGAAAAATAAAGAAACATTCTTGAGAAAAACCCGATGCCCTCAGCAAGAAAGCCGAAATCAAGTTGGAAGTTCACCTTTCCACATGACTATGACCTTGAAGCACACATCCAAAGTTACACTGGACTGGCAAAGGAACAAAATGATTAAATGTACTGGAAAGGCCCAGTCAGAGCCCCAATTACAAGACAATAAAAAATGAGTGGCATGTCCATCAATGCTCCCCAAGGAACATGTCAAAACATGAAGATATTTGTTGGGTCTAATATTGACCCAACACAGTAGAGAATCTTGGTGTGGAGTTATCAAAACAGACTCTAATTAATGCCAAAGGTGCTTCCACCAAATATTGACTTTGGGGGTGTAGACTTATCCAGTTGTTGGATTTCAGTTTTGTTTTTTTCGATAGATATAGCTTTGTCTCTCATTAAGACATTTTTGATCTTGAAAGGTGTGAAATATAATGTGTTAATGAGTGGGAAAAATATTATCATTTAAATACCTTCAAGTCTGACGCACTGATACAAAAAACTGTGAAAAATGTTCAAGAGGGAATGCATATTCATGCTCACCCCTCCTCTCCCAATATGTTCTGAAAGTTTGGTATACACAGCACACCAGACACAAAAGTTATTGGGACACACACAGTTAGCACAAACTTACAAGCTTCCCTCATGCCCCCCCCCCCCCCCTTAGGAAAGAAGCACGCTAGTCTGGTGCTGAAAACTGACCTCAACTCATCTGAACTCTACAGAAGTTCTCCCTGGTAATGAAAACTGACCTCAACTGGACAGAACTCTACAGGAGCTCTCCCTGGTGCCGAAAACTGACCACAACTGATCTGAACTCTACAGGAGCTCTCCCTGGTGCTGAAAACTGACCTCAACTTATCTGAACTCTACAGAAGATCTCCCTGGTGCTGAAAACTGACCTCAACTGGACAGAACTCTACAGGAGCTCTCCCAAGTGCTGAAAACTGACCTCAACTGGATAGAACTCTACAGGAGCTCTCCTTGTTGCCGAAAACTGACCTCAACTCATCTGAACTCTACAGGAGCTCTCCCTGGTGCCGAAAACTGACCTCAACTCATCTGAACTCTACAGGAGCTCTCCCTAGTGCTGAAAACTGACTCAGCTGGACAGAACTCTACAGGAGCTCTCTCTGGTGCCGAAAAATGACCTCAACTGGACAGAACTCTACAGGAGCTCTCCCTGGTGCTGAACACCATCTCCTAGCTGACTGTGAGCTTGAGATTAACTTTTCATGCAGCCAAATCTGCTTGCCAAGCATGAACTCAAAACCCTCCATGGATCCTGGTGCTGACAGGAACCAATTCAGACCATTAGCCCAGCATGTCCACTACCTCTCTGACTAGCTTTCAATATCTAATGGCATTGGCGTATAAAAGCTTTTCCCATAGGTACAAAATGCTGCAGAATCTTTTATAAATCAGATGATTAAAGTACTATTAGAAGGTTTGTGGACGGAGGACAAAGGTACATTTCCTCCTTGTAGTCAGCAAAATAGGAACCTGCAAGTGGACCTTAAGTGACCTGTCCAAAAGGGATGGATGCTAGAATTACTTATCCAAAGCAAGGAATTAATTGTTGGGTTTTTGTTGTTTTGTTTTTTTTATATTCATTACAAAACATTTTGCTTAGGAAAGCAAGAGAAGGAACCATATTAAAAAGAAAAGATAAAAACAGTAAGAACACTGAACGTCTACAGCACTTAAGATCGCAGAATACTCTACAAACAGGCTGCACAGCGCTCTTATGCTTACGGAATCAGCAGCACTCCCAGCCCCAGAGCAAGGGTCAGTAGAAAGAAGCCGGAGCCAGGACTGGAGCCCCAGGTCATCTGTCTGGCAGCTTTCACCGCTAATCAGAGGGACAGAGGATCGCCATCCAACTACAACATTCGCAGGAATGGTTCTGCCGTCTCAAAGCACATGAGAGGCTCTCGAGGGAGGTAGAGTGCCTCACGATAATTCTACTGTTCACCCTTTCCAGAGATTTCCATTTCAGTGTTATGCATTGAACATTAATGACAATACGCCCCAAGCCAGTGCTACAAGCTGAAACCAAGGTCAGACAGAACTGATCGCCGATCCATTCAGGTAACCCTGGGCCGTGCATGACGCAGTTCCAGCCTCAGTCCCGTGCTTTCCGTTTAGGGCGGTGGAGAGGACCGAGCAGGAAGGTGGTTTCGGGTTGTTCGAGTTCCAGTTATCACTTATTAACCGGGTTTTTTTATTAATCACGCTTTTTCCATGCATCTCACAAAATGCTCGTTCTCTTCACAGAGACCCAATTATAGTGGCACATTGTTATTTAAAATACACAGTACTTGCACAGTAACTATCTCCTTTCATAAAACGAATTCTCTAACCCTTTCCACCCTCCCCCCCCCCCGCGCATCTTCTCAGGGACTCCCAATCACCCTGCCCAGCTTACTCCGCAAAGGGGCATTTCCTGATATACAGCAATGCATTCTGGGCTCAACCATCCCGCGTCTCCAGGTCCACAATGGTCCGTAAGCAATGAGCATGGCCCGAGAGCCACCCAAGATGGCTTAGCCTCTCAGTTCTTTCAGGAAACCAGGCATCCATTCGAGTTTTTCCCCTTCCCAGATTTCAGTTTGCACGTCACGCTCAGGCCAACCTTCTAAGAAGGAGCACATCCCAAGGCAAACCTGGGAATATGCAGCGTGTGTGGCAGCACGGAGGTGCCAGCTCCCGTGTTTTTTTATTCTTGACGTGCGTGCAATGAAACCAGATTAGTCACCGATATGTTCTAAGGAATGCATTTATTATTGCCCTGCTTAGGTAATGGCTTATAAATATACACACATGCCAGAACAACACCGAGACGCGCGTTATCACGGAGTGATAATTAGAAGGGAAGGCAGGGAAGTGTCTGGAAGAGGGGATGCTTCTTAACGTTATACAGGTTTCCAGCTCTCGACAGATTCCAGGGCCTCTAATGATCAAACACTTTTCTGCCAGAGAAAGCCTCCCGTCAGTCGCACAGGACCAGCACGCAGCCGTGACGCCACAGACGTCCTGCCGAAGAAGGAATGGTCTGTGGCTCGGGTGACCAATGGCAAGGACCCTCTTATCAAGCTGCTGGGCTGCAGAATCACAGTCCAGGCCTGCCCCGATGCGATGCAAATCTGTCTGCTAATTAACAGCTTGGCATTGCACCCCCAGGAGGCTGCTTTCCACTCATCACCCGAGCATGGCTTCTGGAGGGAAGGGGCTCCCTCTGGACAGGGAAGAGCAGCGGGGGTGTGAAGTGGAAAGCATCACCAGCGGGTATTACATATTCCAGGGACCCCTTGATGCCCCAAGCGCCTGAATCTGGCAGAGAACAACTCAGCCAGGCCCTTTTCTTCATTTTCCTAATGAAGGAAGAACGTACACAGGAGCCTTCAATAAAAAGGTTTCACGGCGGCGGAGAATAAAATCACGAATGCCCATCCCCCCTTCATAAATAACACTGCTGAGAGCCAGAGCAGCCCCAGTGCCCTCAGGATTAATATTTCTAATTCTTTCCCTTGCAGGCTGTGAATCCTCTCGCTTTCCCGAGGAATAGCCACCTCCCTGTGTGCCAGGCCCAGGGATCATTCACGCAGCTTCTCCTGCAATGAGCGGCACACGGAGAATCCTTAAGGCCAGGCCCGCCCCTGGCTTCCCTTACAATCTCAGCCTGATCCGCAGGCGGCAAGGAAAGGGGAAAGAGACGTGGAGAGCCAGTGAGGGCTGGAGGGAGGGAGGTGGAGAAGGAGGAGCCAAACATAAACAGATTGATAGAGGGAGAAGAGAACAAAGAACTATTTGCAATCTGCAGGTACTTGTGAGGCTGATTGGCTATTGCTGGAGACAGGATGAAGGGCACGATGGGTCCTGGGTGTGACCCGGCACTTCTTATGTTCTTATGTACAGGATGAGGGGCTCGATGGGTCCTGGGTGTGACCCGGCACTTCTTATGTTCTTATGTATGGGATGAGGGGCTCGATGGGTCCTGGGTGTGACCCAGCACTTCTTATGTTCTTATGTATGGGATGAGGGGCTCGATGGGTCCTGGGTGTGACCCGGCACTTCTTATGTTCTTATGTACGGGATGAGGGGCTCGATGGGTCCTGGGTGTGACCCGGCACTTCTTATGTTCTTATGTACGGGATGAGGGGCTCGATGGGTGCTGGGTGTGACCCGGCACTTCTTATGTTCTTATGTACGGGATGAGGAGCTCGATGGGTCCTGGGTGTGACCCGGCCCTTCTTATGTTCTTATGTACGGGATGAGGGGCTCGATGGGTCCTGGGTGTGACCCGGCACTTCTTATGTTCTTATGTACGGGATGAGGGGCTCGATGGGTCCTGGGTGTGACCCGGCCCTTCTTATGTTCTTATGTACGGGATGAGGGGCTCGATGGGTCCTGGGTGTGACCCGGCACTTCTTATGTTCTTATGTACAGAATGAGGGGCTCGATGGGTCCTGGGTGTGACCCGGCACTTCTTATGTACGGGATGAGGGGCTCGATGGGTCCTGGGTGTGACCCGGCACTTCTTATGTTCTTATGTACGGGATGAGGGGCTCGATGGGTCCTGGGTGTGACCCGGCACTTATGTTCTTATGTACGGGATGAGGGGCTCGATGGGTCCTGGGTGTGACCCGGCACTTCTTATGTTCTTATGTACGGGATGAGGGGCTCGATGGGTCCTGGGTGTGACCCGGCACTTCTTATGTTCTTATGTACGGGATGAGGGGCTCGATGAGTCCTGGGTGTGACCCGGCACTTCTTATCTTCTTATGTACGGGATGAGGGGCTCGATGGGTCCTGGGTGTGACCCGGCACTTCTTATGTTCTTATGTACGGGATGAGGGGCTCGATGGGTCCTGGGTGTGACCCGGCACTTCTTATGTTCTTATGTACGGGATGAGGGGCTCGATGGGTCCTGGGTGTGACCCGGCACTTCTTATGTTCTTATGTACGGGATGAGGGGCTCGATGGGTCCTGGGTGTGACCCGGCACTTCTTATGTTCTTATGTACGGGATGAGGGGCTCGATGGGTCCTGGGTGTGACCCGGCACTTCTTATGTTCTTATGTACGGGATGAGGGGCTCGATGGGTCCTGGGTGTGACCCGGCACTTCTTATGTTCTTATGTACGGGATGAGGGGCTCGATGGGTCCTGGGTGTGACCCGGCACTTCTTATGTTCTTATGTACGGGATGAGGGGCTCGATGGGTCCTGGGTGTGACCCGGCACTTCTTATGTTCTTATGTACGGGATGAGGGGCTCGATGGGTCCTGGGTGTGACCCGGCACTTCTTATGTTCTTATGTACGGGATGAGGGGCTCGATGGGTCCTGGGTGTGACCCGGCACTTATGTTCTTATGTACGGGATGAGGGGCTCGATGGGTCCTGGGTGTGACCCGGCACTTCTTATGTTCGGGATGAGGGGCTCGATGGGTCCTGGGTGTGACCCGGCCCTTCTTATGTTCTTATGTACGGGATGAGGGGCTCGATGGGTCCTGGGTGTGACCCGGCACTTCTTATGTTCTTATGTACGGGATGAGAGGCTCGATGGGTCCTGGGTGTGACCCGGCACTTCTTATGTTCTTATGTACGGGATGAGGGGCTCGATGGGTCCTGGGTGTGACCCGGCACTTCTTATGTTCTTATGCACGGGATGAGGGGCTCGATGGGTCCTGGGTGTGACCCGGCACTTCTTATGTTCTTATGTACAGGATGAGGGGCTCGATGGGTCCTGGGTGTGACCCGGCACTTCTTATGTTCTTATGCACAGGATGAGGGGCTCGATGGGTCCTGGGTGTGACCCGGCACTTCTTATGTTCTTATGTACGGGATGAGGGGCTCGATGGGTCCTGGGTGTGACCCGGCACTTCTTATGTTCTTATGTACGGGATGAGGGGCTCGATGGGTCCTGGGTGTGACCCGGCACTTCTTATGTTCTTATGCACGGGATGAGGGGCTCGATGGGTCCTGGGTGTGACCCGGCCCTTCTTATGTTCTTATGTACGGGATGAGGGGCTCGATGGGTCCTGGGTGTGACCCGGCACTTCTTATGTTCTTATGTACGGGATGAGGGGCTCGATGGGTCCTGGGTGTGACCCGGCACTTCTTATGTTCTTATGTACGGGATGAGGGGCTCGATGGGTCCTGGGTGGGAACAGGGAGGAGTGCAAGCTCTATGAGTGAGTGGGGGCTGGGATACAGCAAACACCACCCCCTCCATGTAATGCTCCGGACAGGGGACCTATTTCTATAGCACGGTTGCTGTACGGCTGTAAAAATGCAGGTTACGTGGTGCCGATAGCAACTTCTAATCCGTAACAGCTTCCAGGGCTCCTGCTCCAAATCCATCTTAGCCCCCGCTGCAAAGCCAGAGGGGTAGCAGGTTGGGGGCGGCTACAAGGAGGGCTGGACCTTGCCGTGCTCCCCCCGCAGACCGCACGGGGGCTGCAAGAGGGAGAGAACAGCTTGAGGCAACTAAGCCAAGCCCTACCATCTGTGCTCCACGAGCTCCTGATGGGCTTTCCAAGGGCGATTAGTGCCGGCATAATCCCATAACCCAACACCACCACCAGCAACGAGCTGCAAGCATTAACCCCGCCAGGGCCTCACCGCCACGCAGGTACCAACACCACACGCCCACACGACGCCCAGCCGCTAAGAAGCGCACGCACATAACACACAGAGACCATGACATCCAGGCACATCTCCCAGTGCAGCTGGCACCACAGCACATGCAGCAACAAGGCCCTGTAAACATGAGAACGTGCCATGCTGGGTCAGACCAAAGGGTCCATCAAGCCCAGCATCCTGTGTCCAACAGAGGCCAAAACCAGGCCACAAGAACCTGGCAATTACCCAGATGCAGGCACGAGCCGGGATCATTCAAGCCCCATCCTGCTTAGCTGTAATCTGGAAGGACACCACCAGAGCAAAGGCACCTCACTCCTGCCCTGCAGCACCCCCTGCTATTCCAGTACAGAGACCCTCACACACAGCTCTGCCAATGCACCTCACTCCCGCCCTGCAGCACCTCCTGCTATTCCAGTACTGAGACCCTCACTCACACAGCTCTGCCAATGCACCTCACTCCTGCCCTGCAGCACCCCCTGCTATTCCAGTACCGAGACCCTCACACACAGCTCTGCCAATGCACCTCAGTCCCACCCTGCAGCACCCCCTGCTATTCCAGTACTGAGACCCTCACACACAGCTCTGCCAATGCACCTCACTCCTGTCCTGCAGCACCTCCTGCTATTCCAGTACTGAGACCCTCACACACAGCTCTGCCAATGCACCTCACTCCTGCCCTGCAGCACCCCCTGCTATTCCAGTACTGAGACCCTCACACACAGCTCTACCAATGCATCTCACTCCTGCCCTGCAGCACCCCCTGCTATTCCAGTACTGAGACCCTCACACACACACAGCTCTGCCAATGCACCTCACTCCTGCCCTGCAGCACCCCCTGCTATTCCAGTACTGAGACCCTCACACACAGCTCTGCCAATGCACCTCACTCCTGCCCTGCAGCACCCCCTGCTATTCCAGTACTGAGACCCTCACACACAGCTCTGCCAATGCACCTCACTCCTGCCCTGCAGCACCCCCTGCTATTCCAGTACTGAGACCCTCACACACAGCTCTGCCAATGCACCTCACTCCTGCCCTGCAGCACCCCCTGCTATTCCAGTACTGAGACCCTCACACACAGCTCTGCCAATGCACCTCACTCCTGCCTTGCAGCACCTCCTGCTATTCCAGTACTGAGACCCTCACACACACACAGCTCTGCCAATGCACCTCACTCCTGCCCTGCAGCACCCCCTGCTATTCCAGTACTGAGACCCTCACACACAGCTCTGCCAATGCACCTCACTCCCGCCCTGCAGCACCCCCTGCTATTCCAGTACTGAGACCCTCACACACACAGCTCTGCCAATGCACCTCACTCCTGCCCTGCAGCTCCCTCTGCTATTCCAGTACTGAGACCCTCACACACACACAGCTCTGCCAATGCACCTCACTCCTGCCCTGCAGCACCTCCTGCTATTCCAGTACTGAGACCCTCACACACAGCTCTGCCAATGCACCTCACTCCTGCCCTGCAGCACCCCCTGCTATTCCAGTACTGAGACCCTCACACACAGCTTTGCCAATGCACCTCACTCCTGTTTTGTTTTTTTGTTTTTGTTTAAGCAACAAAGATTCTCCAGATCTGTTATTTTGTCATCTCTATATTTATTTCAGTAAAAAAACAAAACAAAAAAAACCCACAACACAAAAACCAAGACGAATTGTGCTTTTACTGTATCAGAGATCCCAGCCAGGTCTTCGGTGCAATGCTCACTGTGCACCTGCAGATGGCGCTTCTGCACCACCTCTCACCGAGAAGCCTCCCTGAGCCTCTGCTCTGTGAAATCCAATGCTGGGAGAACTGGGCCTACAATAGCAAGAAAAGCACAGGACTCTTCCCCGGCTCTGCAGGCGAGGTCACCATCCGCAGCGTTGCCTTTTCCCTCCCGCCAGCCGGGTGGGGGGGGGGGGGGGGGGCGCTCCTCAGGCGCTGCTTACAGCTCCACGACGGTCTCCAGCTTCCTATCCTGGAAGAAGCGGTGGGGCTGGCGCCCGGAGTCGTTTTTCCGGGGGAAGAAGGAGAGCACGGACTGGGTGCCCCTGGACGAGGCCTTCTCGTCTCCGTCATCCCTGGGGTTCGGGAAAGGGGAGAAGGCAGAGGTGAAAAGGATGCGCGGGAGCGCGCTCGCCGCCGGCCTCGCGGCACGTCCGGCCGGGTTTGGCCAGCAGGAGTGAAAACAAGAAACGGGTTTGGACGAGACTTTGCTTTCTGCTCGCCGGCGGGCCGAATGGTTTGTTTCACACACACACACGCAGGCAGGCTCGCTGCTTTACGTCCGGAGCCCTCTCTCGCCGCGGGATCGGCAGCGTTCCACGTCCCATCAACACCAGGCAGGACGGGGAAGACAGAGGAGCCCTCTCCCCCGAGAGTGGGGGGGAAAAGAGTCCAGGGTGCGCTGGCTGGGCTCCAGCACTTACCAGCAAACAGGAACAGCTTTGCTGTCTACGATGGACTGGGCCGTGCTCCAGCTGAAGCGCACGAACTGGGGGTAGCCAAAGACGGGGTCCAGATTCTTAGCCAGCCACTCCTTCGTCTTGGGGTCTAGAACGGTTTCAAAGAAACGACTCTGTCAGTCATCTGTCCCCCCCCCCCCCCCCCCGGCGAAGGTCCAAACGGCGGGGGGCACGCAGCCCTCGCACGCTCGTCACATTATTTATTTATTTATTTCGCATTTTTCTATACCGACTTTCCAATAACAGAATTACTGATCAATTCGGTTTACATTCTAAAATTTACATTAAAAATTTACATTAAATTTTTTAATTTAAATTTTAATTTAAAAATTTAAATTAAAATTGACATTAAAAGCATGGGGGGTGTCCCTTTTCACGCTAGAGAAGCACCGGGAGTCGTTTGCATGCTCTGGCCCAGCTTCACGATCGCAAGGCTCCAGAACGCTGCCACGGCTGCACTAAACAGGGTAAAACATTGCTGGGGGGTGGGTGAGAATAAAGGCCCACGATGCCGGCTCCCGGTCCCGGATCTCCCAACAGGGCCAAAAGAAAAAAAAACTGCTGAGCCAAAACGTACACACAAATAAAAAAGAAAAGTAAGTAAAATAAGTAACTTACCGTTTGGGTATCCAGAGCCATAGTCTAAGTTCACGTCTCCCAAATCCTCCGAGAACTTCCAACCCTTCACGGCACGGTCCCGGGCCACCTGTAGGACCAGCACCGTCAGTATAACGCCGCAAGGTTTGTAATCATCCATCCCTTCCCCAGCCCCCCAAACCCATGCCGAGGAGGCACCGCGACAAAGGGAACCGCCGCAGTCCCGGGCGCGTGGACGAGCGACTCGGTCTTTCAGACAAAGGCAAAGCCAGGTTGGCAAAAACATTTCCCCCCTCCTCCCCCCGACAGATGTCGGGTTTGCAAACAGCAGGGCTCACCTTGGCACAGATACTGGCAGCGCTGACAACCGGGAAGAGGGCGTCCGCCTTGGGCTTCACGGTGACCTCCAGGTCTGGAAACCGCTGCTGCAGCTTCTCCTGGTATTTCTCCGCGGGTCCCACCGTATCCACAAAAACCTGACAGAGAGAGAGAGACAGACAGACAGACAGACAAGCAGAGAGGATAAGTAGGTTAGGGAGGGGGGGGTGCATGAAATGTTTAATCATATCTTCAATCCTAGGATGAGTAAGCCCCCCCCCCCCCCCCCTTCCGTCTCCCGGTCTCTTACCTCTCTGAGCAGGACACCGGAGTCCAGGGCGTACTGAATCAGTCCAATCGCAGTATCGTGGGACAGGGCGTTCAGGTTGTACTTGACTCTGAAGGATCACCAGAATGAGCCCATGAACTACGGACAATGTGACATCCTGCCTGCATCCCCCTCTCTTTAAACCGTCACACACCCCCCCCCCCCCCCCCTCCCCGTCCCATCCGCAAACCCCGGGCCGGTACCTCTGCTGCATGCTTGTGGAGATGACATTGGGCGACAAAATCTGCAGCGCCCAGCCAAGGTACTCCCGGGAGCCGTCCAGCTTCTCAAACAATCGCTCGCGCTCCGCTTCCGACAAGGTCTTGGAGTCTGGGGAGGGACAGCAAAGCGTTATTTCTGGCTTTAAACACACACAGCCCCCCCCCCCCCCCCGGGCCCTTAGCAGGGGCCTCGTGGCTCCTCAACGGCCTCTCTAATAGCACATCGCCTGGGGAATGGGGGCTGCCAGGAGAGGGGGGGGGTGCACAAGACCAGAGCAATAAGGCACTATACTGGTTTCCCTTCCATATCGAGGGTGGGCGAGCTGGGGCTGGCACTGCACCAACAGACAAGAGAGAGAGAGAAGGGTGGGCGCCCTACCTGCCACCTTCAGCTCCTCCAAGCTCCCCTTCTTGGATATCGGACAGAAGCAAATTCCATAAACCATAGGACCTGGGAAAAGCAGGAGAGGCAGCGTTACACAGGTCTCCAACTACAGTCACCTGCCATGCAAACAGAGGGCCCTCCCACCCCCAGCACAGGCCTACTCCCTCCCTCCTCACCCAGTGTACCCACCCAGCACAGGCCCCCTCCTCCTCACACCCTTCACCCAACACAGCCCCTTCTCCCCCCCCCAGTAAGGCTTCCTCCTCCTTTTCATCCCAGTCCCTGCCTTCTCCTCCTCCCCCTCCCATTATCCAGCACGGGTCCCCTGCTTCCTTCCTCCATTCTCCCCTGACCCTCCTCATCCCTTTCACCCAGCACAGTCCCTTCTCCCCTTCCTTCCTTCTCCCCTGCCCCTCCTCACCCAACACAGCCCCTTCTCCCCTTCCTTCCTTCTCCCCTGCCCCTCCTCACCCAACACAGCCCCTTCTCCCCTTCCTTCCTTCTCCCCTGCCCCTCCTCACCCAACACAGCCCCTTCTCCCCTTCCTCCTCCCCTGCCCCTCCTCAGCCAGCATGGGTCCCCTGCTTCCCTCCTCCATTCTCCTCCCCCACCCCTCCTCACCCAGCACGGGTCCCCTGCTTCCTTCCTCCATTCTCCCCTGCCCCTCCTCACCCAACACAGCCCCTTCTCCCCTTCCTCCTCCCCCGCCCCTCCTCACCCAGCACAGGTCCCCCTGCTTCCTTCTTCCATTCTCCCCTGCCCCTCCTCATCCCTTTCACCCAACACAGCCCCTTCTCCCCTGCCCCTCCTCACCCAACACAGCCCCTTCTCCCCTTCCTCCTCCCCTGCCCCTCCTCAGCCAGCACGGGTCCCCTGCTTCCCTCCTCCATTCTCCTCCCCCACCCCTCCTCACCCAGCACGGGTCCCCTGCTTCCTTCCTCCATTCTCCCCATTCTCCTCCCCCTCCTTCCTCCTCCCCCACCCCTCCTCACCCAGCACGGGTCCCCTGCTTCCCTCCTCCATTCTCCTCCCCCTCCTTCCTCCTCCCCCACCCCTCCTCACCCAGCATGGGTCCCCTGCTTCCCTCCTCCATTCTCCTCCCCCACCCCTCCTCACCCAGCACGAGTCCCCTGCTTCCTTCCTCCATTCTCCTCCCCCAGCACGGGTCCCCTGCTTCCCTCCTCCATTCTCCCCCACCCCTCCTCACCCAGCACGGGTCCCCTGCTTCCTTCCTCCATTCTCCCCTGCCCCTCCTCACCCAGCACGGGTCCCCTGCTTCCCTCCTCCATTCTCCTCCCCCACCCCTCCTCACCCAGCACGAGTCCCCTGCTTCCTTCCTCCATTCTCCTCCCCCAGCACGGGTCCCCTGCTTCCCTCCTCCATTCTCCCCTGCCCCTCCTCACCCAGCACGGGTCCCCTGCTTCCCTCCTCCATTCTCCCCATTCTCCTCCCCCTCCTTCCTCCTCCCCCACCCCTCCTCACCCAGCACGGGTCCCCTGCTTCCTTCCTCCATTCTCCCCTGCCCCTCCTCACCCAGCACGGGTCCCCTGCTTCCCTCCTCCATTCTCCTCCCCCACCCCTCCTCACCCAGCACGAGTCCCCTGCTTCCTTCCTCCATTCTCCCCATTCTCCTCCCCCAGCACGGGTCCCCTGCTTCCCTCCTCCATTCTCCCCTGCCCCTCCTCACCCAGCACGGGTCCCCTGCTTCCTTCCTCCATTCTCCCCTGCCCCTCCTCACCCAGCACGGGTCCCCTGCTTCCCTCCTCCATTCTCCTCCCCCACCCCTCCTCACCCAGCACGAGTCCCCTGCTTCCTTCCTCCATTCTCCCCATTCTCCTCCCCCAGCACGGGTCCCCTGCTTCCCTCCTCCATTCTCCCCTGCCCCTCCTCACCCAGCACGGGTCCCCTGCTTCCCTCCTCCATTCTCCCCTGCCCCTCCTCACCCAGCACGGGTCCCCTGCTTCCTTCCTCCATTCTCCTCCCCCTCCTTCCTCCTCCCCCAGCACGGGTCCCCTGCTTCCCTCCTCCATTCTCCCCTGCCCCTCCTCACCCAGCACGGGTCCCCTGCTTCCCTCCTCCATTCTCCTCCCCCACCCCTCCTCACCCAGCACGAGTCCCCTGCTTCCTTCCTCCATTCTCCTCCCCCTCCTTCCTCCTCCCCCAGCACGGGTCCCCTGCTTCCCTCCTCCATTCTCCCCTGCCCCTCCTCACCCAGCACGGGTCCCCTGCTTCCTTCCTCCATTCTCCTCCCCCTCCTTCCTCCTCCCCCAGCACGGGTCCCCTGCTTCCCTCCTCACCCAGCACGGGTCCCCTCCTTCCTCCTCCCCCAGCACGGGTCCCCTGCTTCCCTCCTCCATTCTCCCCTGCCCCTCCTCACCCAACACAGCCCCTTCTCCCCTTCCTCCTCCCCCACCCCTCCTCACCCAGCACAGGTCCCCCTGCTTCCTTCTTCCATTCTCCCCTGCCCCTCCTCATCCCTTTCACCCAACACAGCCCCTTCTCCCCTGCCCCTCCTCACCCAGCACGGGTCCCCTGCTTCCTTCCTCCATTCTCCCCATTCTCCTCCCCCAGCACGGGTCCCCTGCTTCCCTCCTCCATTCTCCCCCACCCCTCCTCACCCAGCACGGGTCCCCTGCTTCCTTCCTCCATTCTCCCCTGCCCCTCCTCACCCAGCACGGGTCCCCTGCTTCCCTCCTCCATTCTCCTCCCCCACCCCTCCTCACCCAGCACGAGTCCCCTGCTTCCTTCCTCCATTCTCCTCCCCCAGCACGGGTCCCCTGCTTCCCTCCTCCATTCTCCCCTGCCCCTCCTCACCCAGCACGGGTCCCCTGCTTCCCTCCTCCATTCTCCCCTGCCCCTCCTCACCCAGCACGGGTCCCCTGCTTCCTTCCTCCATTCTCCTCCCCCTCCTTCCTCCTCCCCCAGCACGGGTCCCCTGCTTCTCTCCTCCATTCTCCCCTGCCCCTCCTCACCCAGCACGGGTCCCCTGCTTCCCTCCTCCATTCTCCTCCCCCACCCCTCCTCACCCAGCACGAGTCCCCTGCTTCCTTCCTCCATTCTCCTCCCCCTCCTTCCTCCTCCCCCAGCACGGGTCCCCTGCTTCCCTCCTCCATTCTCCCCTGCCCCTCCTCACCCAGCACGGGTCCCCTGCTTCCTTCCTCTATTCTCCTCCCCCTCCTTCCTCCTCCCCCAGCACGGGTCCCCTGCTTCCCTCCTCCATTCTTCCCTGCCCCTCCTCACCCAGCACGGGTCCCCTGCTTCCCTCCTCCATTCTCCCCCACCCCTCCTCACCCAGCACGGGTCCCCTGCTTCCTTCCTCCATTCTCCCCTGCCCCTCCTCACCCAGCACGGGTCCCCTGCTTCCCTCCTCCATTCTCCTCCCCCACCCCTCCTCACCCAGCACGAGTCCCCTGCTTCCTTCCTCCATTCTCCCCATTCTCCTCCCCCAGCACGGGTCCCCTGCTTCCCTCCTCCATTCTCCCCTGCCCCTCCTCACCCAGCACGGGTCCCCTGCCCGCCTCGTCGATGCCCAGGCAGCATGGCTCGCGCCGGCAGAGCTGCGGGACGGGAGAGCTCAGCCTGCAGCGGCCCGAATTGTCCCTCTCGAACTCCGCCAGCTCCATAGCCACCGCTCCAATGGCCCGCGCACCCGCCCGCCAGCCAATCCGAGGCCAGACTCCAGCTGCGTCACAAATACGCACCGAAAAAAGCACGCAATTCTCACCGGCCCGCCAGCCAATCCTAAACTGGAGTCTAGCTTGCGTCACGACGTGCGCCACCGCCCGCCCACGAATCCCAGGCCGGAGCCCGGCAGGCGTCACACCACGCGCCCCAGCCAAAGGAGGAAATGAAACAGGCTAGGGTTGGAGGTGGGGAGGAGAAAAGAACGCGCGCTAAGCATCATGGGAGATGTAGTAAAATGTCCAGAATTAACCTATAATACATATTCATTCAAGCAACAGATCAGCTAGAGGTAAAGACCCACATTTGTAAGGTAATAATTAGGGAAGCCCGCTCCCCCACTTTCATTCAGGACGCCCTGGCAAAAAGTAGCATTATACACCAGATTGTGACTAGGGAATGCCTGGTCTAAAGTTTGGGAACAGCAGATTCATCTGTTCAACCCTGCAGTACCTTAAGGGGACCAATAGCTAACTTATCCGGCTAAAATTAGCCATATAAGTTACCCTATCTATGAATAAAGTTCTGCAGCCAACATTAGCTGGATACCTTTAAACCTAACTTAAACCTTATGTTACTGGATAATTTTAGGCTTGACTGGCTATATTCAAAGAATATATACCCGATTAAGTGCCAACACAGCGACCATTGCAACCCGTCCAACTCCATCCTGATTCCACAATACACATATATACCATGGCAGCAGCCCTCACTCCTTGATTTAAAAATTCAAAGAGTAAGAACACTGGCTCCCCAAATCCACATGCCCAACCCCCTACCCTCAAGCAGGACCCCCAAATACTGCAACAATGCAGAGCCTGAGGAGACAAGTTTCCCCGCTTCACCCCTGGTTTAATGCTGAAGTACCCCCTTCTCTGACAGCTCCCAGCTCTTACCTATTCATTCGTTCAATTCATTGTCTAATGATACAGCCCTTCACTGGCAGCCGAAAGACCAATCTCCATTCATGCAATCAAGTGAATACATTGCACTGGTTAGGTTAGTGGTTTTATACAGTTGTATGCAGTTGGGCGCACTGTGCACGTGGATCTTGGGGTTCTTGAGCTTGGGATGATGCTTGGTTGACTGTGATGATCAACCCGGGCTGATATTGTGTTGATGTTGCTGTGCTGAATGGTTTTATACAGTTGTATGTAGTTGGGCACATTGGGCATGTGAATTTGAGCTTGGGGTGATGGTTGGTTGGTCTGCGATGAATTACCCCGGGCTGGTATTGTGTTGATGTTGCTGTGCTGAATGGTTTTATATAGTTGTATGCAGTTGGACACATTGGGCACATGGATCTTGGGGTTCTTGAGCTTGGGATGATGGTTGGTTGGTCTGCGATGAATCACCCTGGGCTGGTATTGTGGTGTGTGGTTTTGTATATAGTTGGGAGCATTGGGTACGTGGATCTTGGGGTTCTTGAGCTTGGGATGATGCTTGGTTGGTCTGCGATGAATCACCCTGGGCTGGTATTGTGTTGATGTTGCTGTGCTAATAGTTTTATACAGTTGTATGCAGTTGGGCGCATTGGGCAAGTGGATCTTGGGGTTCTTGAGCTTAAGATGATGCTTGGTTGGTCTGCAATGAATCACCCTGGGCTGGTATTGTGTTGATATTGCTGTGCTAATGGTTTTATACAGTTGTATGCAGTTGGGCGCATTGGGCAAGTGGATCTTGGGGTTCTTGAGCTTGGGATGATGCATGGTTGGTCTACGATGAGCACCCCAGGCTGGTATTGTGGTGTGTGGTTTTGTATACAGTTGGGAGCATTGGGTACGTGGATCTTGGAGTTCTTGAGCTTGGGATGGGAGTGTGGAAGGGAGGATAAATGGCAGGGGGAGTGTGGAAGGGAGGATCTGAGTGTGAACGGCAACCAACGGAGTCTGGATCGTATAGTCTGGGTGGACAGGGGCAAGGGTGTGGCCTGCTTATTGCAAAGGTTGCTACCCCTAATTGAGCTGGATGTTCACTTGGATGCAGATCCGGCGATGCTCTCTACATTGGTGGTTGGGTGAAGGGGAAATAGGGCTGGAGGGTACTGGAAGCCAAGAGTAACAGGTGGGAGAGAGAAAAAGGAAGGAAAAAAAAAAGGATAAAGTGCGTAGCTTGTTGGGCAGACTAGATGGGCCGTTTGGTCTTCTTCTGCCGTCATTTCTATGTTTCTATATGGATGATGGTTGGCTGCGATGATCACCCCGTGCTGGTATTGTGTTGATGTTGCTGTGCTGAATGGTTTTATACAGTTGTATGCAGTTGGGTGCATTGAGCACGTGGATCTTGGGGTTCTTGAGCCTGGGATGATGCTTGGTTGGTCTGCGATGAATCACCCCGGGCTGGTATTGTGTTGATGTTACTGTGCTGATTGGTTTTATACAATTGTATGCAGTTGGGCGCATTGGGCAAGTGGATCTTGGGGTTCTTGAGCTTGGGATGATGCTTGGTTGGTCTACGATGAGCACCCCGGGCTGGTATTGTGGTGTATGGTTTTGTATACAGTTGGGAGCATTGGGTACGTGGATCTTGGGGTTCTTGAGCTTGGGGTGATGCTTTGTTGGTCTGCGATGAGCACCCCGGGCTGGTATTGTGGTGTGTGTTTTTGTATACAGTCGGGAGCATTGGGTAGTGGATCTTGGGGTTCTTGAGCTTGGGGTGATGCTTGGTTGGTCTACGATGAGCACCCTGGGCTGGTATTGTAGTGTGTGGTTTTGTATACAGTCGGGAGCATTGGGTACGTGGATCTTGGGGTTTTTAAGATTAGGAGGATGGTTGGTTCCCGGGTCGGTATTGATTTGCTTTATTTCTCCGGATTTTCTTTGCTTGTGCGTTTGCTTCTTTGTCCCCCTGGTGCATCACTTTGCGCTGGTCCCGATATTCAGCATTCAGATATACGCGGCTAAGTGGCGGGACAGGGCCGGATGTACGGCGCCGACTCTCGGGCCCTCGTGTTTCTCCCCGGAAGGAGGAGGGGAGCGCGCTCCCTGGGGGAGGGGCCTCGCGGGAGCGCGCTCTTTATTTATAGCGCCGGCCTCCGTCCTGCCCAGGCTGTAACCCGAGGACGCGCACACGAGGATCTGCCGGTGTTGGTGAGTTCTGCACGGGGAGAGGGGGCGATCGGTGCTGGTCCTGTTCGGTCCCGGCGGGAGCCTGGGGAGAGAGCCCGCGAGACTCTTAGCCAAGGAGGGGAGGGGGGTAACACCCGGTAGGCGCCCTGGGGTTCCTTGGGAAAGGGGGGGGGTAATAACCGGGAAAGACCGGGAGGATCCTTGGAGAGAGGAGGGGGAAAGACCGGGAGGGTCCTTAAGGTTGGTTGGGTGAGGTGCGAAGGAGATGTGGGTTTGGGGGGTGATAGAAGGTGTGGGAGAAGCAGGGGGAGGTGGGTTAAGTACCTGGGAGAAGCCTGGAAGACTTGTTTTTTGTTGTTTTCTTGGGGGGGGGGGTAGGTGTAGAACGGGGAAAGCCAGAGATGAAGCGCCCGACACTGGGAGGAGAAGCTGCGTGGACTGATCGGAGGTTCCTTGTGGCCCTTAGGGGCCATGCTCTGGCTCCTTTGGCTTCCTCTGCTTCTGTCTATCGGAGGGAGGGAGATGAGAAGTTACTTTTATTGCCCCCCCCCCCCCGGGCAGAGATCGGAGGAGGGGGCGGCAGGTCCCGTGAGGCCCCCGGAAGGCTGGCGCCAGCCCCATTCATTCTCCTGCTGGCCCCCTTTGCCCCGCTTTCTGAGGGCTGCAGGGGGTGTGAAAGCGTCGGATGCTGGATCTCCAGGGCTCTGCCTGCCTCTTAGGGGATAAGAAACGAGGCAGGTCCCTTGTTCTCCTCAGTCGCCCACACCCAGGCTTCTCAGATGCGCGCAGATAAGGCCTCCCGGCTGCTGCTGGGGCTCGCCTGATAGCCTCGCTGGCCCTGCTGGGGGGACCGTGTGGGCCCCACCCCAGCCGGTGAGGAGTCTCGCACCGTGCATGGTCCCAGGAACCTCCAGCCCACTGTGGGAGGGTCTGCCCCCGCCCCCCCCCCCAGGGTCCAGTCAGCAAGCATTGGGGTGCAGTCTGGGACGCGGTGTGTGGGGCTGGGGGCTTTCTTCTGCTCTGTCAGAGGTGCAGAGAAATCTTCTTAAAACTACAGGTTTAGGGCTGAGGAGACTCCCTAGGACGATGGAGGTCAGAGGGGGGGGATGCATAATACCCTCCATCACCACCACCTCCATTGCCGCCTGAGAGCTGGCAAGGTCCGGCTGCTATTTAAGGTGCCCCCCCCCCCTGGGCACATTCTGATCCCCCATCTGCCACATGAGGCAACACTCCTGCTATGTGGCTCTCCCTCTGCCAGCCTCTCTCCTGCTGTGTATATTTATATATCTGTGTCTCGCTCCTCTCCTCCTCCTCCTCCTGCCGTTCCAGACCATGGCTTCCGGGAACGCACACATCGGGAAACCGGCGCCGGACTTCAAGAGCACGGCTGTGGTGAACGGCGACTTCAAGGAGATCTCGCTGTCCGATTACAAAGGTAAGGAGCCCGGGGGGGGGGGGTGTTTCTTGTGTGGGTGACCCTCCCCGCCGCTGCCCGCGTGCCAGGAAAAAAGGGGGGTCCCGCGAGAAGCTGCCGGCGTCTCGATCCGGGCGTCCACCCCTCCTCACCCTTGCCTTGTCATTGCAGGGAAGTACGTGGTCTTCTTCTTCTACCCCCTGGACTTCACCTTCGTGTGTCCCACCGAGATCATCTCTTTCAGCGACCGAGTGGCAGAGTTCCAGGAGATCGACTGCCAGGTGATCGGCGCCTCCGTGGACTCCCACTTCACCCACCTGGCGTGGTAAGCGCGCGGATGTGGGCACGCGGAAGGATGGACCTCTCGCTGGTCTCGTGGTCCCCTACGGGGGGGGGGGGGACCGATGGGCTGGCTTGGTTTTTCTGTTGCCCGCTGGCACTGCCTGAGGGTGTGGTGGGTTTGGGGGGAGTGGTCTCTGCCGGTCTGCCTTATCGTTTATCTGCATTCGCACTTTTTTTTTACATATAAAGCACAGGAGGTTATCAGCCGTGCACAAAAGGGGAAGGCACTCGGCAGCTGCAGTGTCTGAGGGACCAGGGGAGCTTCTTGCTTTTTTAGTAATCAAGGGGCCTCTGCTTGGTGTTTCTCTTTGCTGCTCCCCTCTGTCACGTGGCGCTGGCCTGCGCTCTCCTCCTCTTCCCTTCTCCTCCAGACTTCGCCGTCCCTTGTTCCCACTGCAGGGTGAACACTCCTCGAGAGGAAGGCGGCCTGGGACCCCTCAGTTTCCCACTGGTGACCGATCTCACCCACTGCATCGCCAAAGACTATGGCGTCTTGAAGGAGAACGAGGGCATAGCATTCAGGTATGCGGGGGGGTTAACCTTGCTTTGACTGATTTTCTGGAGGGGGGAAGGACAGGGATGAGAACGGGGGGCCGGGGTGCAGGGCACAGGTCATGACGAGCACTGCTGGATCCTTGGTTAGGCAGCCCCCCCCCTCCTTTCTCTCTCTCTCGGGCTGGGGACGGGCTGATGCCATGTGCTTTATATCAGGGGACAGAAGGACTTGGTGGGGGGGGGATGTGCATTGACATGGCTCCTTGCTCGGGGGGGGGGGGGGGCTGGCACATCCTGGAGATGAGCGGGTGGTGGTTGGTGTTGGAAAGCCGCGGGCAGCCAATGCCCTGGGAGAGTGAGCCAGGGTCATAGTGGGTGGGGGGGGGAGAGTCGTGCCAGGGTCATGGAGGGCTCTGCTTAAGCGACGGGCGAGCGGGGTTGCACTGAGAGAGATTCCCTCCATCTCCCCTCCCCGGGCCAGACGCAGTCGTGTTTTTTGTAGAAACTCTCTCGAGGCGGTGCCGGGGTTTACAGCCGGGGAGATTTGGTGGGTGGGAGCCGAGAGCTGACTGCCCCCTCCCCCTTGCCCGTTGCAGAGGCCTCTTCATCATCGACCAGAAGGGAATCCTGCGGCAGATTACCATCAACGACCTGCCGGTGGGTCGCTCCGTGGACGAGGTCCTCCGGCTAGTGAAAGCCTTCCAGTACACGGACACCTACGGAGAAGGTGAGGCCTCCTGTATCTGGGCGAGGCCAGCACCTCCCAGAGGACTCTGGCAAACCTCCCGTTTTCTCTGCTGTTTTTTTTTTTTTCTTCTAGTTTGCCCTGCGAACTGGACCCCAGGGGAGCGAACCATCACCCCCACGGTGAAGGACAGCAAATCTTACTTCGCCAGCGCAAAGTGAAGGTCCTGCCTGCCTGCAGCTGGAGCACGGTGGAGGGGGGGGTGGGAAAGGGGTGATCTCTCTTTTTTTTTTTTACCTATTAAAGGTATTGTGCACTGAGCTGGAGTTTCTGCTTGATTTTGTTTATCGGGGCAGTGGGTACCTCCAGGTCCTCGTGGGAGGACGTGCGTTTTTGGGTTTTTCAGTGTGCAGAAGACGAAGAAAAATTACACGAAAAGGAACAAAAAAAATTAGAAATCAAAATGAACCTAAAAGTAAGATGTTTCGGGTGGTAGACTCGCTGGCAGCCGTGGCAGGAGGATTTGCCCCTCTGGTTCCTGCCTCGCTGCTCAATGTACCTCCTGAATCATCATGGTTTGCAGATGCGAGGGATGTTTTGCAGCGATTGGCGCCGCCGCTACGTGAGGAGAGAAGGAAGCCTCGGGGTAGCGGGGCATGGAAGGTCCCTGCCTCTGATTCCATTTCAGCTGGAACCCCCCCCCCCCCCCCCACTGAGGGAGGGGGCTGTAAACTTACTTCCTCTGCAGGGGTTCACTCCGTGTCCGAGCAGAGGACGGCACATCCCCCCCCCCCCCCCTGGTGAGAACTTGCAGCCTGAGCCACAAGCAATGGGGGCAGATTGCAAGGGATTTCCTATGTCACAAGCAGCCCCATGGGCTGTCTCCCTGCTTATGAGTGCTTTCCCTGCAGCGTGCCAGACTGTGACCCTTCACAGGCACAGACTCTGACCCTGCAGCCTGACTGGGGGGGGAAAACAAACACCTCCCATCAGTTTCACATCTCCCTTAAACCGGAGAGCACACGGGAGACCCCGTCGGACCGATACAGTAAACAGAGTGGGCGCACGCACAGGCCACTCCTGTGTGGGTGACTCAGTAACTTAATTTATTTAAATTAGGGACACTAGAGCGTCCCTAGCGCCTTTTTTTTTTTTTTTTTTTGACGGAAGTGGGGGATGTCAGAGAGTTTGACAGCAGTCGCTCAATTTCGCCAGCGTCGGTTCTCAAATCTGCTGACAGCCGCGGGCTTGGAAGCCGGACGCCGGCAAAATTGAGCGTCCGTCTTCTGACCCCGCGAGTCACGGACCCTATTTTATTTTTAACTTTTTTTTTTTTTGAAACCTCCGACTTAATATCGCCCTGATGATATTAAGTGGGAGGGTGCGCAGAAAAGCAGTTTTTACTGCTTTTCTGCGCACTTTCCCGGTGCCAAGAGACATTAACGCCAGCCTCTGGGTGGGCGCTAATTTCTGAAAGTAAAACGTGCGGCTTGGCTGCACGGTTTCCTTTCTGAATCGCACGGGACTGACTGATAGGGCCATCGACCTGCATTTGCATGGTGCGGGCGCTCTATTGGTCTCAGGAGCGTTGCGCACGCATTTTTGACCCCTTTACTCAGTAAGGGGTAAAGCTAGCGCGTCAAAAACAGGCGTCCAAATGCCGAGTTAACAGCGCTTTTGTGGTTTCATGGGCCTTAGCGAGAAGAGACAAAATGTCAGCCACCCAGGTCTTAAAACTCAAGCCTTGCCTAAGAGTGGGACGAGCCGCAGGACAGCTCCGGGATCCTGCTTTCCGCCCTAGAGCCCTCGCTGGGGCCGGGTTATTGGGCACCGTAGGTGACTCACCCAGCTTTGCACTCCCTAGCCCGTAGGCAATTAAGTTGTGTGTTTTTAGGAAGACAGATTTTACATCAGGAAGCGCACTGAGAGTAAAGATCACAACATGCACTGCCGTGGTGCCAACCAGAAAGCCCTGCAGAACAGACACCAGGATCCCAGCTTCCATCGGGCCTGTTCTGACAGGCTGGGGGTGTGGGCTCAGCCTTGACTGAACTGAATTATAATCACACTACAGCTAGGGTCCTTTTTTTTTTTTTTTTTGTTTTCAGTCTGAACTGCTTTTTTCACCAGTGTAAACTCCTGGCTTCTTCCAGAAGCGACAATTTGTGTAAAGTGATGGTCACCCTAAATTTTAGGCCGCTGGAAGAGCCCCTGCCGGTGACGTTATCTCTAGTCCTTCAGCATCTGTGGGAAACCAGAGCCCCAGCGAGCAGAGAAAGTGCCCGGGGCTGGGTACCGTCCGTGCAGCATGGGAAGTGGGCCGCGCCCAGCAGCAGACGTGCAGAGCCTCGGCACGCTGCAGCCACCACCAGGAAGCAGGGAAAAGAGGGAGATTCGGGTCCAGGGGGTGGAAAAAAGAAAAGATATCAGAGAGGGGATGATGTGGAGTGGATGAATCTGATTAATATTCTCTTATTCTCCTGCCTTCTGTCTACCACATAAACTCTTATCTGCCCGGAAAAATGAGACACATCTTTCCACTGATTTTTTTTCTAATTTTTTTTGTTCTTGTCAAAACAAAACCCTGATATTTTCCTGGGAAAACTAAAAATAAAAAATAGACAAAAATGAAAGACCTTAACTATAGTAAAGCTCCCATACCGACATAGCACTAAATGCCAGCACTCAAACAATGCCAAACCTGCTTGTAAAGGCAACAATGCAAATATTACTCCAGACCCTAAAACGCTAATCCACCTGTTAGGAAAACAGAACAAGCCAGGCTGCTGTAGATCCCTAAACAGAAAGTACAGGCCCGCAGGATACCTCATCTCTGTCACACATGCAGAACACAGATGGACCCACACCAAACACAGAAGGAAGAGACCATAAAGTATAAACAGAAATGTGCATGCACACCCTGAGCTGGAAACCACAAAGAGCCAGACTCTGTATGCAGTGCAACAAGGGAAGATCAGACACATCACCATTCTTCATAAAACAAATCAAGAACTATAAACCGGCAACGGTAAAGCCAGACTCAATAAAAGAATACACTAACAGCCGACCAGGTCGTGAGAGCCACTGGCAAGTGAGGAGACTTTCACGTGGCTACGAGCACAAGAATATCGCGTTTGGGCCGGGGGGTGGGAAGCGAGCCGAGGCGCTGGCGAAACACCCTGGGAGGAAGCACCGCAGCGGATCTGAAAGAGTGCGTTATCGGCACCGGACGAGCTGCCGTGGAAGAGCAGCGAGAGCGCCTGCACGAGGCCGAGCAACGCATCCCGACGACAGGACGACCGTTCCAATCGACGCTGAAGGGGAAAAGCCCACTGGGCTATAGAGGAGCAGGCGCGACAATACAGAAATGGGGAAGGAAGATCTGTACAATTTCCTGGAGCCACGGCTGGGCCTTGCATCCCCCAACGATTCGGCGTGAACGTGTGCGCAGGCCTGGGGACCGCTTCACCGTACCGAGGGCAAGCCGTGGCCAGTGACGGAGCGAAAATTGAATGGGTAGCATAAAACGATTTTTCGGGCTGGTTTTTTTTTTTTTGCCAACGGGAAAGCGAGGAATATAAAGAAAACAAGATCCTTCTGCTTAATGACTTCTCCGCGCCTACGGCCACCCAGCGCAAGGAGATGTCTGGGGCCTTGCTGGGCGTCGCATCGTAGGGGAGAGCGCGTTTTTCTTTGCATGCACAATGGGAACTAAGTGCTTTGTTTCTGTAAGAAAGACTTCTCCTCTTTGCCCGCACAGGATGGCGGCTGTTAGATCGTTTGCTGGCCACTGGCTCTACACGTAACAAAGATGGAGGTGGCAGCAATTTTTTTCCCCCCGCCTGGTTTGTTTTCTTACGCTCACTAAGCACGAGAGTTCTCGCCAAAACGTTCCCGGGAACCTTGTCGTCTCTTTGGGCCGCCCGCTTCAATTTCATTATCTTATTCATGAATCCTAAGGAACCATCATTGGGTTTTTTTTTTCTTTGCTGACTGTGGGGATGATTCAATCCAATACGTGTCCAATACGGAGGAGATCGGCGCATCCGAAACGTGCACAGCTGATGCCACCCATCACAAGGAAATCCACGTGGACGAGGCTGTTAGCCAACCCTCTTCATCCAATAAATTTTCCACGCGCCCATCGCAATGTGGCGAACCCCTAATTTAATTATTGGATTGCGCGGCCAGGAGAGGCGGCTGCGTGCGCGTTAGGAAGACGGGAGCTCAACACCGAGTGCCCGTTTTCCGTGCACAAATATTGCATCGGCCCCTTTAAGTGGCTGCTGGTCCGTCGGGTCCAGTGCTTCACTCGTCTCAAGAGTTTCTGAAAGATTTTGGCTACCTCATGAGGTTTTCTGTACTCGTCAAGGAAGATTGTACTCTTCCAATGACGGAATCCAACCTGGTGTCCTGCAGGTTTTCTGCTTGCCCCGAACTCGCTTTGAACGGCAGTGAAAAGAGCTTGCACCATTACTCCTTACCGTAAGGAAGAAAGCTACATAATCATTTCTAAAAGAGCAGGGGGGGGGGGGGGGATGAGAAATGGCGGGAAGGCACTGTCATGGCTGCCGTTGGCGCACTATTCTGGGCTCCTGCTGGATATGATTCATTGACCATTCGTGCTGGTACAGAAGGAGCAGGTTTCCTTGTTCGTTAACCTGCACTTGTGTTTGTCCAACCGGTTTCAATGTGTTTTTTCTTTAGTCATCTGCTGTGCCGAAACTGTCTCGAAGGGCAGGGGGGCCTATTGGATCAGTAGGGGAGGCACTTGACTAGAGGATACAGGAGGGTGAAGGGTTCCTTGGGGCTGAGGGCTCTCGAATCTGGGTCTGTAGGTAGGCGCGAGGGTGTGGATGTTGGGTGTTCGTATGCATGGAAGACTTGGCTATTTCTCCATCACGTGGTGTGCGTGGCCACGGAACTGGATGATTCTGTTTCAGGGGGAGGACGGGGACGGTTAGTACATCAGCTCTCAATGGGGACGCAATCCATTCGCTGGTAGAGCGCAGAACGCTCTGGAATACGTTTTATAGAGGGTGAAGGCTCTCGCCTTGGGTTTCTCCAGGGGACGCACTTGTATATGACGCGGAGCAGGCCCGAGTTAAAAAGAGATTGGGTGGGGCAATGTTATTATATTTTTTTTTTCCAGTCGGCGGCGAGGTGCGGCTGTACAGCTTCGTCAAAGAATGCCGATCCAAGTGAAGCATGAAACATCAGAGGCCGAGGGGAGGGCTCCTCGTGCTTGGCTCACTACAGCGGCAGACGTTGGCTCTTTGCAACTCGCGTGCTCCCCGACACGTCCTCTGAATATGTTTGCAAACAGCAGGGAGGACTGTGAGCTGGCAGAAGCTCCTACCCCTGGGGTTTGTAAATCTTTTAAAGGCAGAGCTTGGGCCTGGTTAGACATTTTGGAGGAGCCTCCGCCCAGAGGAGCCTTATCTCACATTCTAAGCACATCCACGTTTGCACTATTTTTTTTTTTTTCAATATCCCAGGGTGCAGAGCTCCACCGTACATAACAATTCTCTATTTCAGATCACGACACGGTTTCCTTTCACTCAGAGCCGGGGGGGGGGAGAGAGAAGACTATTCGCCCTTTTTTTTTTCTTGGAAGAATGAGTCCAGGATTGCATTCGGATGAAAACTCCCAGGTCTTCCCCCGAAGGAACAAAAACGTGAACAGCAAGTCCAGCAGGGACCGCGCGTCTGACCTGCTTCTCTGGGAGGCGAGGTCACGTAATTGCCCGGGTGGCAGGGGTTAACAGGGTGAGGAATGCTGACGTCCTCCTGCGGGCGGCGAGGAGAAGGCTGGAAGCTGCTGACATGTCAGAACAGAACAAGTAGGAGGCGGGCAGCGTCCCCTGAAGATTTGAACCGTTTTACTGGGCCAGAGAGCCCTGCAAATTGTCTTTTTCCAGTACCTGCTTTGTGAAGGTGGCAGTAAAGCCCCGGCAAAGTGAATGCACATAAATAAAAAAAAGCTGCAGGTAATCTACCCCCAGTCCAAATGATGAGGGGGAAGACGTTGCTGAACGGTTTATGGAGCTGCAGGAGGAACTTTTAATGGACGGACGGGGAAACCAGAAATGGGAGTTCTCTGGGAACGTCAAGGGCCCCACGCTCACCCCCGCAGCGAGTGGAACAGATTGGGCCCCTTAGGACGTGGGGTGCCACGCGTGGATGTGAAATTTTGGCTGCGGTTCCAGCGGGCGAGATTAAATTTAACGCTTCCGGTTCTAACAGCGGGAGACCGACATGGGTTTTGTCGGGGGGGGGCGGCGTCCTGGAGCCGGAAACGTGCGCGGCCGCGCCGCAGCCCCCACGGGGCACTCGGTCAAACGCCGACGCTCTCGAGGGTGGGGGAGGCGTTCGGCTTCACGTTTCGGGCATCGGGGGCCATGTGCCGAGTCGGCTCTGGGGTGACCCTCGTTTCCGTGCCCTTTCCGAGGGGGGGAATTATCTCCTCCTCCCTTCTCATCTGCAGTGTGGGGTTGGGGCAGGGGTGCGCTCCCCCCCTCTCCTCCCCGATAGTCATTTCGGGCACTCGAGCCTCTCGCCCTAGGATTAAGAGGAGAAGCCGGGCTTTCGTGGACCTTTAGCTGAAGCTGGCCGCGTTGGCCGATGATGTTCGATTCTTTGTTAGCCGAGCTCTGGAAAGCAAACCAGCGCTGGTAGAAACATTTTCACAGCTCCGCGCGATTGCTGGGTTTTAAAAATCAGTTTCATCCGATCAGAGCCACTGCCTTCGTGGTCGGATGGCGAGGAGCTCTGGGCTGATCCCTCCGCCTTTCCCTCTTACATGGGCCAAGCAGAAAGTTGAGGATTTGGGGTGTGTGGATCGCGAGGACGCCGACTTCCTTGTGCACGCTGGGTTTGCGGACGTGGACCCCTGGCTTTCTTAGAAGAGGTTATTCTGCTAGCGTTTTACCACTTTCCAATAAAAATATTTTGTGAAAAAAAGAATACATTTTTCAAAACAGCTGCTAACTCGAATATGCAATAATTAAAAACTCATTTAAAAATGGTTTACGTTTTCCCAAATACTTGCAGAAATATCAGATAACACCCACTAACGAAAGCTAATAAGAATTAAAAATCCCCTGTCTTATATACACTGGGAACGTTTCATTTCCAGCTATTATTATTATTTTTTAGATTATTGTGGATTAGTGGGGGATACACAAACTTTCTCCTCCCTTATATCCACTCTCTGACAACCCCACACATGCTCTCTGACACTCACGTTTCCCGAGGCGCGCGCACACACACTCCCTCGCAGTCTCTGACAGGTGCTCACTTCCCTGACCCATGTGCACGCATGTTTCCTCATGCACACGTGCATGCTCCCTCGCACACGCCGACACACAGACATGCATGTTCTCTTGCACACGGCTCTCATGCTTGCACATGCATGTTCTCTTGCACACGCTGACACACGTGCATGCTCCCTCGCACATGCTGACACACAGACATGCATGTTCTCTTGCACACGGCTCATGCTCGCACATGCATGTTCTCTTGCACACGACTCTCGCACTCGCACATGCTCTAGATCATCTCACTATTTTGCATAAGGTGTCTCTGTGTTGTGCATGGGTGGTTAAGGTGACGTATTCTGCTAACGTAGTTTCAGGGTAGGGATTTGTCCTGTTTTCTAATACCGGTAGCAGGTGTGGTGGGCCTGGTGTAATAGTTACAATGTTGCCTTTTCAGAGGTAGGATTGTTACTGTTTCGAGTGCTGGCAGTCAGTGCTACATTGTAGTTCAGTTTGCTCAGAGCTCCCCGCGGGCCCAGCCCACACCCAGCACGCTTGCTCTAATACCAGACGGCCGCAGGTGGCTTTTTTGCAGAGTTTTCTGGTTGGCATCACAGCAGCACGTGTAAATAATATAAATGTCCTGACATTTTTACCGTGCAAGGCAGCACTTTGAATGTTCTTTCATGTAAAATCTGTTACTATAAAGGCATAATTTTTGTGTGTGGGACCTTGGGGGAGGGGGGGGGGGGTGCAAGGCTGTAAGATTTGCCCTAAGTCACCTACAACCGTTGCACCGGCCCTGGCTGCATCAGAGGAAGCAGGATCCCGTGAACGCGCGGCCCTCGGTCCGTGGCAACGCGCCGGAGTAACGGGAGGCAGGGTCGGAAACCAGGAGGAAGTGCCTGGCAGGAGCGGGGAGGTCTTCTGTCGGGGGTGACGGGGGCTGGGCTCGGAGGGGAGCGGCGAGCTCAGCTGTGGAACCCGCGAATCTTCCGGGGCAAGCAGGAACTTTACACCGTGAGGCAGCAGCAGCCCTGGGGTGAGCATACACGCAGCAGAGGGAGTCTCTCTCTCACACACACACACACACTCTCTCACACACACACACTCTCTCTCTCTCTCACACACACACACTCTCTCTCACACACACACACACACACACACACTCTCTCTCTCTCTCACACACACACACACACACTCACATACGCACTATGGCTGAGAGAGAGTCTTTCTCTCTGCCACAGATGCACACGCACTCTCTGGCTCTGTGTGTGGATGTCGCTGAGAGTGTGCATCTCTGTGTGTCAGAGTCTATGTGCCAATAAACTCTCTGCAATCTAAAAATGTGTGTGTGAGTGAGAATATCTGACACAGGCTGGCAGTGTGGATGTCTCATTACTTTCAACTGGTTCAAGACCTGCTTGGCCAGAGCAGGAATGCAGGCTGTATATATTTACGTGTGTGTATACATTGCATAATCTCTTCTAGACAAGTAAGCAGCTTTGGAGGGGGACCTAACCAATTTGCTCACCCCCGTTCCAGGTTGTGTTGTACTTCTCAGTTATTTAAGATAAATGTGGTTTAGTTTGGAGAGATGTCAGGGTCCGGCGCTGCTGACCTGGCGTGCTTGTGGCAGCTGTCGGTGCATGCGCTGCAGGGAAAGTCTACGAGGGAATCAGATACCCCCGTAGGCTGATTCTGAAAAAAAAAAAATCCCCGGGCTGCTATTTTCCTGCGCCTGGAGGATGAGTGGGGGGAGAGCACTGAAAAGTGTACTCCGGAGTGGGGGAGAGAGTTGACACCCAGTGCCTTTCCTACCTGCAGGCAGCCCCTCCCCCCTCCTCAGCTCTGCCCACGTCTTGTCCAGCTGTTCTGGCGCCTGCCATTGCAGGTCTATGGCTGCAGGGGGCGCTGTCTGCCCGGCAATGACTGTGCCCTGCCTTCCTGCCCTGAGGTGCTCTCCCTTCCCGGCACTGTGCCTGCTGGAAGCCCGGCTTCTCTCCCCCTGGTGAGGGATTAGCCCCGGTATTTGTAGAGGTCCTGGGAGATTGGGCCCCCAGTTCCATCTGGTGAGGATAAGAGAAGAGCTACGGGCCCAGCAGGGGGCCTACCCGGGTCTCCTGTTCCCTGGCCAGGGACTGCCAGTGCAATGAGCAGGCTGGGTGCCCTGCGGGCTCCCCCCAGGAAGGGCACTGGAGGTTGGGACTTCTCCTTGCCTTTGTTTTTATAGAAATGAAAATGAAATCTCCGCCCGCCCTCCTGGGGGGAATGAGGAAAGCACCGCTCCCTCCCTTCCGGGCCTCCAATCAACCCTGAACCGCGCCCCGTCAGCTCTGCAAACCGCTGGCTCTGATTTCAACATCCCAGGCTCTCCTCCACCTTCCCCAGCTTCTCCTCTACACCTCCTCCCTATCCTGTCATCCCAGCCTCTCCTCACTTCCTCCCTGCCGCCTCCTCCACCCTCCCTCCTCTGTCCTCTCCTCCCCACTTCCTGCCTGTGTTTCCTGCTCTAGCTCAGGTTCCTCTTTTCAGAATTCTGCAATCGGGGACCAAAAGTCAGAGCCTAGGAGTCACCTCGACTCTTCCATATTAGGAGCTCCCGCCCAAGAAAGAGATCTAGGCATCATAGTGGATAACACATTGAAATCGTCGGCTCAGTGTGCTGCGGCAGTCAAAAAAGCAAACAGAATGTTGGGAATTATTAGGAAGGGAATGGTTAATAAAACGGAAAATGTCATAATGCCTCTGTATCCCTCCATGGTGAGACCGCACCTTGAATACTGTGTACAATTCTGGTCGCCGCATCTCAAAAAAGATATAATTGCGATGTACAAGGTACAGAGAAGGGCAACCAAAATGATAAGGGGAATGGAACAGCTCCCCTAAGAGGAAAGACTAAAGAGGTTAGGACTTTTCAGCCTGGAGAAGAGACGGCTGAGGGGGGGGTATGATAGAGGTGTTTAAGATCATGAGAGGTCTTGAACGAGTAGATGTGAATCGGTTATTTACTCTTTCAGATAATAGAAGGACTAGGGGACACTCCATGAAGTTAGCATGGGGCACATTTAAAACTAATCAGAGAAAGTTCTTTTTCACTCAACGCACAATTAAACTCTGGAATTTGTTGCCAGAGGATGTGGTTAGTGCAGTTAGTGTAGCTGGGTTCAAAAAAGGTTTGGATAAGTTCTTGGAGGAGAAGTCCATTACCTGCTATTAATCAAGTTTACTTAGGGAATAGCCACTGCTATTAATTGCATCAGTAGCATGGGATCTTCTTAGTTTTTGGGTACTTGCCAGGTTCTTGTGGCCTGGATTGGCCACTGTTGGAAACAGGATGCTGGGCTGGATGGACCCTTGGGCTGACCCAGCCTGGCATGTTCTTATGTTCTCTCCGCCCAGGGCTCGTGAAGGCTCCCTCTGTGGCCATCCCCAGCACCAAGCCACCTGTGGGAGCGGAAGACCTGAACTGGGCCTTGCACCATTGCTTGCAGTACAGCTGCCGGGCCAGGGCTCATCTTCGTGCTGCAGCCAGAGAGAGGCTGGCAAAGCCCACGAATCTTCCCTTAAAGAAAAGAAACCTTCAATGGACAGAAGTGATTAATGGGTGGCTCCGGTTAGGAAAGGGAAGCTGAGCTCTGCCAGTGGCCGAGGAGGAGGAGGCAGGGTGGCGAACGTAACCCCTGCCGCCTTAACCTTTCTTTCAGAAAGGTTACTGACCCTATAGGGGCACTGCACAAGGGCAAGTTCCTGTCCCAAAGAGCTTACGCTTTAATCCTGCCAGAGACAGACTTGCTGGAGGTCACAGGGAGTGCCTGGGAGAGGAGTGGGGCCTGCGTGCCAGTGACTACAAGCACGAGGGCTGGGCCCATCCTTCCGGGCAGCGCCTGCATCTTACGGGAGCCGCTGAAGGCTTAATCCTCCTTCCCTTGCCAATGGTCCTCCCGCCACAGCAGCTCCCACCCACCCATCTCATTCTCCCCAGCTCAAAGGTCACCTTCGCTTCCAGGCCTGATCTCGTCCAAACCTGCGCGAGCTTTGTAAAGGAGCCGCAGGGGGAAGCTAGGGCTCCCCGGGGGGGGGGGCAGGCGTCCGTGCTTGAGGGCCCAGCTGTGCCAGCCTGCTCGCTTCCTGTCTCCTTCACCCACCCCCCCTCCCCCACAGCCTGGTGCATTAATTGGATTGCGTGTGTCTGACGCGCGTCCGCACCGCAGGGTAATTAGAAGGGGTGCGACGGTAGAGTCACCGGCGGATTAACTGGCAGCAGGGGGGGGGGGGTGCCCCGGGCATGGCCTTAGCACTAATTAACCTGATTTACCGAATGCAGCAGGGAGAGAGAGAGAGGGGGGCAGTGCCTGCCTCTGGTTGTGGGCAGCGCTCCCACCACCTGGGACCCTCTTGGGATGGGCAGAGCAGGAAGGTGCAAATCTCTGAAGGGGCAGTGGCTCCTTTCACTGTTTTGATTTTGCCCTCTCCCGTCCCATGACCCCTGCACAGCCGCGTCCTGCAGGGCCTGGGCAGCCCACGAGCTTCTCCTAAAGGCCTCTGCCCAGAGACAGCCAAAGGGTCTGGGCCCAGCAGGAGAAACGGGGGCTCTGAGCTTGCAAAGCCGGGGCACAAAGCCGGCAGCTGAGGGTCCTGGTCAGGGCCCACCTCCCCCTCCCCCCCCCCCCCCCCTCGTGCTGTAAGCAATGGGGGGAAATCGTGAGGCCAGGTCTCTAACCCGGACTCTGCTTTCCTTTTCCTGGGTGCGGCTGGCATGGAAGGTAGAGGCTGACTCGGGCCTTGACCATGGAAGATGAGGGATGCCCAGGAGGAAAGTCCAGAAAGAGCCCCCTCCTCCCTGCATTCAGACTGCGGGAGCGCCCGTGGCCGCCTCTCACTCGGCTGCTACCCCAGTGCCCCCTGGCTCATACCTCAACCCTTTCATTTCCCTCCTGCAGGAGGTCGGTAGCAAGGGGCGGCCAAGCACTAATGCACCGAGAGCCAAGAAACCGCAATGCACAGGACAGGAATCCCCTCCTCTCTTCCTGTGTCGCTCTCTCCAGCCTCTCCCTCTTTTTCACTTCCTATGCTTTGCCCTGTGTCTCTTTCTCTCTCAGCATTTCAACCCCTTCCTCCTCTCCCCTAGGTAGTAATCTGTGCCTTTGTAGGCAGCTCTTCTGGCATTCACCCCCTCCCCTCCCTCCCTCCACTATTCACCCCCTTACTTCCTCGGCATTCACTTCTTTCTCTTGCCACAAATAATTCTGTCATTAGCCACAGCTCCTGGGGCCTCCCTCCTCCCCTCTGCTGGAATTGGGGCCATGTTCTCTACACCAGGCAGAAAGAGAGTGTGTGTGTGTGGGGGGGGGGGGGGGGAGAACAGGGATTGTGACAGGCAGCTGGCTGGCTCCTCTTTACGGGCCTGTGAGTTCCAGACCTGCCTCTGTCCTCCACTGCTGCTGGCTACAGGCAGGATTAGAAGGGCAGAACAGGGATGAAGGGAGAATAAAACACACCCCCCCCCCGCCCCCCGTCTGCTCCCTACTCCAGCCCCTCCTTCTGTTTTGGCATTAAAGGACTGGAGCTGGAACGGGCAGCAAGAATAGATCATGTCTGCTCTGACCCCTTCCTCTGCAGATGCTCTCAGTTACCTGCCAGACACGACAAGAGCCAGGTTGGTCACCCCTGTACTCCTATCCCACCCCCCCCCCCCAATCCCAAAATAAATTACTCAAGCAAGCGTTATTGGTACCATGGGTCGAGGTACTAATGGCATTCACATTCCTCGTCCAGGGGCACCCAGTCCAACCCCCAAGGGTCCTGGCCGAGGCGAGGAATGTCCGACTCTCCCTGACCTTTAACAATGAAAAGGGGCCCGGGCAGCTGCTGGGAGAGCAAATAACCGCAGAGAAGCAGTCGCTCCCCCAGCAGAGGGTACGGAAGCTCCCGGGGCATCAGGGTCAGAGCTCAGCTGAACCGCACGGGTGGGTGGACAGAGAGGGGAGAAATAATAAGAGAGCAAAACAACAAAAACAAAAAAAGAAAAATCCGTCGGCGGTCCGGGAACCCCCACCCCGAACCCAGGCTCTGCCCGGCAGCGTGGGAGGGGATTCCCGAAAAAGAGCCCTGGCAGTCCGCGTCACAGCCGTCACAAACAGCTCCATATATGGGCAGCGCTTCCCCCGCGCCGCGTCAGCAGGAAAAGCCCCCAGCGCAGGCGCAGCGCTCGCCGTTCCGGGCACGCCCCGCCCCCTGACGTCAGCGGAGGGAAGGCGGAAGTGCGGCGGCCCCTAGGCGTGGGTCAGGGCCGGAGCGGATTTGCACGTCCCGTCCCCCTCCCTCCCTACCCCGCTCCCCCAGGCAAGGAGTCACCATCAGACGGGAGTACAGAACAAGGCTTTTACTTAAATAAATTCAATAAAAAAAACACAGACACATTTATAGAACATTTACAAGAAACAGCATCCAACCGTTAAGTGCTTAGGTGCCCCCGGCCGGTGCCGGGGGGAGGGGGTAAGGGGGAGCAGGGCTCGGCCCCGTCCGTGCAGCGTCTGCACCCTCCCCCGCCCCAGAGTACCGGAAGGGCCGCATTTTCCAGCCAATGCGGCGCGATCGGAGCATTTAAATACATTAAAGTCCACTCTCAAGTGTCATCTGGTACCAGCAGAGAACGCACACGAGTACAAAAATAGAAGCCTGAAGGCGTGTAAACTCTTGCAGGAAATGTCCGCGACGCGGGGGCCCCCCCTGGCCCGGGGGCCGGAGCTCCCCGTCCAGCCCCGGGGGCTCGCTCAGTCTCTGCAGGGGGGAGGGGGCCTCCCCTGCTCTGCCCGGTGTCCGCAGCCCACGCTCCGGCTCAGTAGCTCTGCATCTTGGCGGCGAGCAGCAGCTGGCAGCCGTTGTTCACGTGGCTCATGACTTTCTGCTTCAGCTGGGCCACCTGATCCCGCAGCAGGCTGGCCGTGCTCGCCAGCCCCGTGTTCTCCGTCTTCAGCACCTTCACCTTGTCCTCCAGCCGCGCGATGCGCTCCAGCTTCCTCCGGCGGCACTTGGTGGCCGCCAGCCGGTTGCGCAGCCGCTTCCTCTCCACCTTAATGCGCTCCTGGTCCTCCATGTTGATGGGAGAGACGGGCGGGCTACCGCCGCCCTCGGGCACGGTCTGCGGCTCCTCCTTGAAGACCGGCAGGCGGGCGGGCGGGGGCAGGGGGTGGCAGTAGGACTGCGGCAGGGGCAGGTAGCTGATGGTGGCCGAGGGGTAGCTGGAGCTGCTGCTGCTGCTGCTGGGGGCCGCCGCCGGGTCGTAGCTGTTCAGGGTGGTATAGACGGGCGGCGGCTCCTGGTGGTGCAGGGGGGCCCCGAAGACGCCGCCGGCGGCTGGCGGGGAGGCAGGGAGCCCGATGGAGACGTTGGGGGGCGCCCCGTGGTTCATCTTGTGCAGGTCGTCCAGGGCCTTGACGAAGCCGTCGGCGAAGCCCTCCTGCTCCTCGGTCACCCCGCGGGGGTAGAAGTAGTGGGGGCCGGGCGTGGGGGTGGTGGTGATCACGCCGTTGCTGTTCTGGATGATGAGGCGCTCCAGCTCCGGCGAGGCCAGCTTTAGCGAGGAGGCGGCGGACGACGACGAGGCGGCGCCCTCCGGGAAGAAGCCCTGCGCCTCGGGCTGCGGGGCCCGGAGCGGAACCTTCAGGCCGCGGTAGGGCTCGGCCAGGCTCAGCTTCAGCAGCGGCTCCGGCCGCCCGTAGCCGGCCAGGAAGGAGGAGTCGTGGTAGAAGGGCTGCTCCATCTTGGTGCACATGCGGGCGCAGGAAGAAGGCGGCGGCGGGACTCGGGACCTGGGCTCGTGACTGCGCTGGGCCCCCACCTTAGCTCCGCGACGTTCAAGGATCTAGTGAGGCTCGCGCCGGCCCACCTGCTCTTATAGCGCCGCCCGGGGCGGAAGCGCCTCGCCATTGGCTGGCCGCCGTGGGGCGGGGCTCGGGGGCGGCGTGACGTCAGTGCCAGGAAGTGGGCGCCCTGCGCGCACGTGTGGGACGGGCGGCGTGGGGATCGAATTTGGGTGGGGGGGGGGGCACGATCTGGAGCATCCTCCCTACGCCGGAGATAAACCCCGGGATAAGCTGCCCCCGTCCCTCGGCGGGGCAGGCGTTTGTCCTTCTCAGAGCTCCGCCCCCTCCCCTTCCCCCTGGCTTGTTTTTTTTTTTCTCTGGAACAGCACGTGGGTGAGGAGAAGGTCAGACACCCAAAACAAAGGCATCGGGGCGGGTGCGGGGCTGCTCGGAAAGTCCCGCTTGGCCAGCTGCGAAGACTGGCGAGGACCCAAAGGCCATGGCATTCACTGCCTCCTGCCCAAAGCTATTAGTGCTCAGTCCACCGCTTGTAGCCTTACAGTGTGGCTTCTTGTTCTACAGCTTTCTTTTCTTATTGTGCCTGATTGATGTCTTACAAGTATTTCAATATTTTTATCACTTGCACCCTGTCTCTGTTCTCATCAAAACATTAAGAAGTGTCATGCTGGGTCACTCCCAGGACCCATGGACCTCCTCATCCTGTACATAAGAACATAAGAAGTGCCGGGTCACACCCAGCACCCATCGAGCCCCTCATCCTGTACATAAGAACATAAGAAGTGCCGGGTCACACCCAGGACCCATCGAGCCCCTCATCCCGTACATAAGTGCCGGGTCACACCCAGGACCCATCGAGCCCCTCATCCCGTACATAAGAACATGAGAAGTGCCGGGTCACACCCAGGACCCATCGAGCCCCTCATCCCATACATAAGTAGTGCCGGGTCACACCCAGGACCCATTGAGCCCTTATCCAGTACATAAGAACATAAGAAGTGCCGGGTCACAGCCAGGACCCATCGCGCCCCTCATCCCGTACATAAGAACATAAGAAGTGCCGGGTCACAGCCAGGACCCATCGAGCCCCTCATCCCGTACATAAGAACAGAAGTGCCGGGTCACAGCCAGGACCCATCGAGCCCCTCATCCCGTACATAAGAACAGAAGAAGTGCCGGGTCACACCCAGGACCCATCGAGCCCCTCATCCCGTACATAAGAACAGAAGAAGTGCCGGGTCACACCCAGGACCCATCGAGCCCCTCATCCCGTACATAAGAACATAAGAAGTGTCGTGTCGGGTCACACCCAGGACCCATCGAGCCCCTCATCCCGTACATAAGAACATAAGAAGTGTCGTGCCGGGTCACACCCAGGACCCATCGAGCCCCTCATCCTGTACATAAGAAGAGCTAATAACTGTGAATGGACTCTGCTATACTACTGGCTTTTACATTGTCTGCCAACAAATTCCACAACATAAATGTTCATTGACTGAAAAAAACATTTTTAAGCATTTGAAATAATATTTATTGAAGTTCTAACAGTAAGAATTATAAGATTGACAGAAGCAGAACTGAACATCACACAATGGTTTGAAAAAACAGGGCAGAAGAAGTATTAACCGTTCTGTCATATAATAACCTGCACATTAATCTTTTAAGGATAAGCGCTGTACATTATGGTAGCAGGGCGAATCACCAGCACAGGCACAATATCTTTAAGTCTACTGGCCAGAATGTTTGCTAAAATCTTTATATCACGGTTTAATAAAGAGGTGAGGGTCTTTCCCTTCCTTAGGTGTCACCACAGTATTGGCCAAACCGAAACAGAATCGGGTAAAGGGATCCTCTCGAGACGTGCGTTGAAAATGCTTTGCCAGCTTGGGAGCCAGGATGGTGGCAGAGAGTTTCAGGGAATCTCCTCTGATCAGTGTTCCCTATTTTCTCTTCCTCCCATGGAGGCCATTGCCAATGGTCCAGGGGGTGAGGGGAGGGGGGGTAGCTGCTGTCTGCGTGCAGGGCCATCGGCGGGGGGTGGCTCCCGGGGGCACCGGGCCCCCACTCTCAGCAGGGCTGGTCTTGCAGGGACTGCGTTATTGCAGGGGACCAGCACAAGTCACCAGAGAGGGGAAGCAGCCCATGGGCATAAAATCCTCCCAGGGCCTCATCCCTCCTCCAAGCTGAGGAGCACCACCCTGCCTGGCCTCTCGTCACAGTGGGGGGGGGGGGAGTCCTGGCCATCCCCTGTATGATCTCGGTCGCCCTTGTTCCCTCTGTGTCTTTCCTGAGATGGGGGGGTGGGGGTGACCGGAACTGCACGCGGTGCTTTGAAAGAATGGCTAGAGACATTATTTTATTCCCACGTCTATTCTCTGTTCTTTTCTAAATAATTCTGTTTGCTTTTCCTTCTCTGCACGAGCTCCAGATTTCAGCGTCTTGTCCAGAAGGACTCCAGGCTCCTTTCCCAATGCAGAGCTCAGCATCGTGGGCCTGTGGCTGGGATAATGTTTTCCCCTAACGCGCATCACTTTGCTCTCCTCCACCTGAAATGACGTCCTCCCTTCAGATGCCCGATCTTCCAGTCTGGCAAGCACTGAGGTTATATTAAGTCTCATCCCACAGAGCTCCTGATGCAGACTCTGCACTGCTTTTGTAGCTTTCGTCTGGTTTACATCTGCTCCCTATGGCCAGATGAAGTACAGCAAGGGCCAATAGGAAGTGGAGACGATGAACGGTAGACACTAGTGGTGAATAACCATATATGGGGGCGGTGTAGCGCTAGAGAGGTCTCGGATCCTTGTAATGAATGAATCAAGGAAAATGAAGCCTTGGATCAAGCGTTCTTACCTTTTATTCACAGACACTTAAACAGAGTACAGCACCTATAATCCTGCAGCACCCCCTGCTATTCCAGTACTGAGACCCTCACACACAGCTGTGCCAATGCACCTCACTCCTGCCCTGCAGCACCCCCTGCTATTCCAGTACTGAGACCCTCACACACAGCTCTGCCAATGCACCGCACTCCTGCCCTGCAGCACCCCCTGCTATTCCAGTACTGAGACCCACACACAGCTCTGCCAATGCACCTCACTCCTGCCCTGCAGCACCTCCTGTTATTCCAGTACTGAGACCCTCACACACAGCTCTGCCAATGCACCTCACGCCTGCCCTGCAGCACCTCCTGCTATTCCAGTACTGAGACCCTCACACACAGCTCTGCCAATGCACCTCACTCCTGCCCTGCAGCACCTCCTGCTATTCCAGTACTGAGACCCTCACACACAGCTCTGCCAATGCTCCTCACTCCTGCCCTGTAGCACCTCCTGCTATTCCAGTACTGAGACCCTCACACACACACAGCTCTGCCAATGCACCTCACTCCTGCCCTGCAGCACCCCCTGCTATTCCAGTGCTGAGACCCTCACACACAGCTCTGCCAATGCACCTCACTCCTGCCCTGCAGCACCCCCTGCTATTCCAGTACTGAGACCCTCACACACAGCTCTGCCAATGCACCTCACTCCTGCCCTGCAGCACCTCCTGCTATTCCAGTACTGAGACCCTCACACACAGCTCTGCCAATGCACCTCACTCCTGCCCTGCAGCACCCCCTGCTATTCCAGTACTGAGACCCTCTCACACAGCTCTGCCAATGCACCTCACTCCTGCCCTGCAGCACCTCCTGCTATTCCAGTACTGAGACCCTCACACACAGCTCTGCCAATGCACCTCACTCCTGCCCTGCAGCACCCCCTGCTATTCCAGTACTGAGAGCCTCACACACAGCTCTGCCAATGCACCTCACTCCTGCCCTGCAGCACCCCCTGCTATTCCAGTACTGAGACCCTCACACACAGCTCTGCCAATGCACCTCACTCCTGCCCTGCAGCACCTCCTGCTATTCCAGTACTGAGACCCTCACACACAGCTCTACCAATGCACCTCACTCCTGCCCTGCAGCACCTCCTGCTATTCCAGTACTGAGACCCTCACACACAGCTCTGCCAATGCACCTCACTCCTGCCCTGCAGCACCCCCTGTTATTCCAGTACTGAGACCCTCACACACAGCTCTGCCAATGCACCTCACTCCTGCCCTGCAGCACCCCCTGCTATTCCAGTACTGAGACCCTCACACACAGCTCTGCCAATGCACCTCACTCCTGCCCTGCAGCACCCCCTGCTATTCCAGTACTGAGACCCTCACACACAGCTCTGCCAATGCACCTCACTCCTGCCCTGCAGCACCTCCTGCTATTCCAGTACTGAGACCCTCACACACAGCTCTACCAATGCACCTCACTCCTGCCCTGCAGCACCTCCTGCTATTCCAGTACTGAGACCCTCACACACAGCTCTGCCAATGCACCTCACTCCTGCCCTGCAGCACCCCCTGTTATTCCAGTACTGAGACCCTCACACACAGCTCTGCCAATGCACCTCACTCCTGCCCTGCAGCACCCCCTGCTATTCCAGTACTGAGACCCTCACACACAGCTCTGCCAATGCACCTCACTCCTGCCCTGCAGCACCCCCTGCTATTTCAGGCTGACTTTCCATGATCAATGCTTTCATCCAAAAACTTAGGTTGGAAGTCCCTACCCTGGTGCAGCCTAGTGGCTCGACAGTGGTGTTGTCCACTGCCATGAAGAAGACCTGAGCTTGATTCCTGCTCCTCGAGCTGGGCCAGGACCGGTAATGCTGCAGAGGTAGCACTCACAGCCCATGTGGAGGCAGAGGGCATCATCACCAAACAGCGCCAACCCCGGTCGCACCCGGATGATGATACGTGAATCGGGTTCCAGAGGGAACGGCAATGGTCTGGGTGAGGGGGGGTGGGGGGCAAACCCCAGACAGTCGTGCACAAAGGCTCGGGGGGACTCCTCGTTCAGGGACTGCAGGTATCTGAAAGGCGCAAGCGAGGAGGAGGAGGAGGAGGAGCCTGCCAGATTCATTCCAGCTGAGACCTCCGGGGACCCGGATTAAAGTTTGCATCACTTCTGCGGGGGACACCGAGAAGGGCATGGAAGGGCCCGGGGAGGGGGTGAAAACTTCGTCCTGTGGACCCAGGGTGCAGCTTGCAGGCCCGTTACCCCGTCCACCGCCACTGTACATGTGGCCGGGCAGATAAGCCGGCTGCAGCGGGCGCGCCCTGTATCCCACGCTCGTCCTGTGCACACACTCAAGAGGAAGCACCTCCAGTCCACGTTATCCTCCTCCCGTTTTCATCCTTTCCCTCCCCTCCCCCCTGTTCCTCGCGGGCATCTCTTGAAGATTGCGAGGAGTTGCATCCTTATGAAGGGTGAGCCGGCAGGAGGAACGGGTCTCACCTGCAAGGTGAGTGAACACCTTGTACCAGGGATAAGACGAGCTGTTCAGCGTCGGTCCGGGTTTCCTGGTAATTTAGGAAAGTTTATGCCAGGTCGCCGGGGCCGGGAGCAATCTTTCAGCTCAGAAGCTGCGTCCCGGTCCTGCTCCCTCTCGCTTCAGCAGACCGCTCAGGCCTGTTCTGATCCCTCTGTGACTCTTCAGGAGAGTAACACTCGCAGCTGCCCCCCCCCACCATCTCTCACTTGTGTGTGTGAGACCTCCAGTGCGGCGTCAGAGCCGGGACATCCGCGGCCCCCAGGTTCCGAATCCCACTGCTGCCACCAATTCTCACCGTGTGACCCACACAACGTCGCTCAGGCCTGTTCTGATCCCTCTGTGACCTTCAGGAGAGTAACACTCGGAGCTGCCCCCCACCATCTCTCACTTGTGTTTGTGAGACCTCCAGTGCGGCGTCAGAGCCGGGACATCCGCGGCCCCCAGGTTCCGAATCCCACTGCTGCCACCAATTCTCACAGTGTGACCCACACAACGTCGCTCAGGCCTGTTCTGATCCCTCTGTGACCCTTCAGGAGGGTAACACTCGGAGCTGCCCCCCACCATCTCTCACTTGTGTGTGTGAGACCTCCAGTGCGGCGTCAGAGCCGGGACATCCGCGGCCCCCAGGTTCCGAATCCCACTGCTGCCACCAATTCTCACCGCGTGACCCCACACAACGTCGCTCA
>NC_042633.1:43102015-43208457 GCF_901001135.1 Rhinatrema bivittatum
GCTGGGGAGCAGTACGGTGAATGGGGCTGAGGGATGCACAGGGGGTAGCCCCTGTTAGGATCTGTGGGATGGGATGGCGTAGGGACATGCCACTTACTGTTTGTGCAATGGTCGGGCAGGTGTTGAGGTAGCCAGTTGTTGTCTCACCACGGTGGAGGTGTGATGCCCTAGAATTGGACAGGACTGTAACTCCACGTCCCACTTCCATTTCCAGAGATCCCACCTGGTTTAATGACGCCTGGGCTGCTTCGCATCAAAGAGGAAAGCAAGACAAACTGGAGACTGAAGGTACCTGTGTGGCCTCTTCCCTCCCACTCTGCCACCCTTGGTGTCTGCTCATCCTCCCTGTGCCTCCCCGCCTCCAAGCTGGTGTTCCCTCTTATGTATAATGTTTCCAGCAGAGATCATTTTCTTTCCCCAGGGATCAGAGAGCACCTTTTGACATAAGTGAAGCTGTTCTCTTCTGGTTCTTTGTGCAAGAATTGGCAGTCTCCAGAGACCAGATGTGCAATCCAAGTGTCCTAATGATTTTTCTGAGTGATGTGGAAAGAAGGGGAGGGTGGTGTGAAGCTGCTTAGATCAGGAGGACTGGGAGTTACAAACCCCTGACTTTGAATCCAGCTTCTGTATGGCCGTAGGCAGGTTACTATATCGCCCTGTGCCTTAAGAGCTAACCCCGGCTCTGCCGCTGACTGTGAGGCCAATGCAATAAGACGGGTGCTCATATCGAGCACCCGTCTTACTGCACTCTCCAGCCACATGCCCTGTGCGCCCGATTCAGTATTTAAATGAAAGGGAAATCTGGGCAGGGTGAGAAAGGGAGCACTAAGGGAGAACTATGTATCTGGCACTCAAAGGAGTTTATTGCATCGGGCGCTCAGTACGAGCATCCGTTTTGTTTGCGCTTCTTTTTGCTTATTTTGCCGCGCTGTTGGTTTCAGTGCTGGGAAGTTTATTCTATCCTTGCTACGGACGTTTAAACCGTGCTGCCCTTTTTGATCAAAACATTGCACATATGGCTTTTCTCCACTGCAAGCAGTAAATTCGAGAGTCGGGGATGGTGATACTGAGGAGGAGGAGGATGCATTTAGTTGCAACACAGAGGATAATATTTTGCAATGTTTTCTCTCCTGAGCCTTGACTGCAATTAACTTTTCTCCACCTCCGGAGCTGGGGTTACATTCCCCCCCGTGTTGAAAAATGTGTGTTGGGTACTCACCCGCTTTCCTTCGTTGGCCGGTAATAGATGATGTCTTCGTCTCATGGAATTTTCATGCATGGGACGCTGTGGGGATCGCGTTTGTTAGGGATGCGCTAATATCCTTGCTGCATCGCGCGTTGAGTGCCCAAAACGTGCACCGATGGCGAGTAAAGGCCATGCGCTAGGCCGAGTGTGCCTTATTGCATCGGCCCAGCGACCTCAGGGAAAGTAACTTCATCCCCTTGCGCCTCAGTTTTTTAAATCCCTGGCTGGCTGTGGTGTAACCTCGGGGTGAGTCTCTTTCCTCCCCCTGGATCTCGGTATTTGTGATTTGTCTGATTTGCCAGCTATCTCCTCCTCTTCTCACGCAGCTGAGTAACTTGAAAAAGATTCCTGCAGAGCATGCTGGAGTATTACCAGGATGTGAGTATTGTTCTCTCTCCTGCCCTCCTGAGCACCGGGATGTGTTTGATGTGAGAAGGTGTTTTCGAATGGGTTCCCACTGCGGGGCACTCCTGGGGACAGGGGCTCCTTCACTGCTGTACTGTAGAGCAGAGAAATGTGTGGGCTCCTTAGAGACCCGAGGGACTGGGTGAGAGGGCCTGCCAGCGGGGTTGAGATGAGTGGTGGGGGGGTGGCAATGGAGCTGGAATTTGCCCGTCTCTCTCCCGTCCCTCCAGGTCCTGGGACACCAGGTTTCTGATAGCCATCTGCCAGACGTGACGCTGATCGGGGAGTTCTCGGACCCGGCAGAGCTGGGAAAGCTGCTGCAGCTGGTGCTGGGCTGTGCTATCAGCTGTGAGAAGAAGCAAGGTGAGAGATCAGACAGCGGGAATTCCCCCTGCTTGCCAAGAAAAATGTCAGAAGAACTGAAAATACAGATATTGCCAGGAGGATGCAGGGGATTTTGATACATTTCTCTTCCTGTTTGTTTGGAACAGGTTATGTTATTTATGAGAGGGGTTCCCTAACGTGTGGAGAGTGGGCGGGGGGAGTGTCCGCAGAAATGGCAGGATAACGCCGTCCATGCTCCCGGGCATTTACCGTGTCCCTGTCACCGTGGCAGAAGTTGGCAACTGGCGTGGCAGCAATTCCCTAGGACTGGCTTCTCTCTGCCTGAATCTGAGCACGATGGGACAGCGAAGCCCCGAGAGTGGGGGTCCTTTGCCCTTGTCTGATGCAGAGAATCGTGTGCTAGGAGGGAGGTACAGGGAAGGGGGTTGGAGGGGTTCCTGCTCTGCCTTGTTCTCCGCCCCCTTCACTGGTGCGAGGCAGGAGGAGAGACAGCCTCGGCCCCCCCCCCCCTAGCATGTCGTGTGCAGCCATTCCATAATCCTCTTATTGCATCACGAGTGTCGTCCCGGGCTGGCTTCCCTCCAGTCGTGTCCCACAACTGCTAACGTCGGCTCTGCCACCTGGGGTCCAGAGTGCCCTGATCTCCGGTGGTGAACCCTGCGCTACCGTAGCACACGAGGGAAGGGCACTGTGTTAGCCGCATGGTGTTTCAGCTCTCAGGGGTACTGGACTTACATGACTGCTAATGGCTTTAAACGGGGGAGGGGGCTTGTGATACATTTTATTCCTGTCCTAACAGGCTGATGCGCTGGGGGAAAGGGGGGGGGGGGCAGGGGAGGGAGTAATGTAAGTGCCCCCTCCTCTCCCTGCAACTTTTCTGCTCTGCCTCCCCCCACCCTGTCTCTTTACCCCTCCCTTGCCTGTTCTGCCTGTTGACCTCTGGACAGGTGCTGCGCCCTCCCCCCCTCCCCTTCAGACCCTCGACAGCTCCCCCCTCAGATTAGAGCTGCGCCCTCCCCCCCTCCCCCTCTGTGCCCGGGACCCTCGACAGCTCCCCCCTCAGATTACAGAGCTGCGCCCTCCCCCCCCCCCCCCTGCACCCGGGACCCTCGACAGCTCCCCCCTCAGATTACAGAGCTGCGCTGGGGGGAGGGCCCACCTCCTTGCCAGTAACTTGCCACGTTCCTGCACCCCCCCCCCCCCTCTCTCTCTTTGGGGGTCCTTTCCTGCCTGTAACTTGCTGTGTTCGTGCCCTCCACACACACAGAACACATCAAACAGATCATGACGTTGGAGGAATCGGTCCAGCATGTGGTCATGACGGCGATCCAGGAGGTAAGAGGCTCTCGGAGCTGGCGGTGCATGACTTGTCCCGGTGATGGCTTCTGCGGTGTCTGGGCTCCCCACCCCCGATGCTTCAGAGTAATAAGGGTCCTGCATGGCGAGGGTCGGGCGCCTGTGCAGCCTCGCGTCTGCGCTTTTAACCCTCTCCTCTCTTCCGCAGCTCATGATAAAGGACACCACGGAGGCGTTATCCTCGGAGACGTATGGGAAACTTTGATCACCAGGTACCCCTGGGAGGGAGAGAGGGGGCTGCGACGAGCGAGCGCGTAAGGGTGGGGGACTTGGTCCTCGGGGGGGGGGGGGGGGGGGGGGGGGAGAGAGGTGTGGGGGGCTGGGCCCCGTGACCTGAGCTGCTCCTTTCCCTCCGCAGTCCCGGAAGTATTATTTCCTGAGTGATGACCTGGAGGAGGAGGAGGAAGAGGAGAACGTGAGGCAGCGCTGCCGGGATCTGGAGCAGCAGGTAAGGGCTGTGGCGGGCAGGGCGGCCTGAAGAGATGGCACGGGAGGCGGAAGGGAAGCGACTGGGGCACGCTGGCTTGGCATGGGGGGGAGTGTGCAGTCCCGAGCCCGTGGCCCCCCCGTGCTGCAGCTGGTGATCTGGGTGCCGGCTCGTGCTGGTTTTGCTGTAAAGCTTGTCTCCGGGCTCCTCAGCCCCTTTGCTTTGTGGGTAGAGTGAGTTTTTTTTTTTTGGGAAGCCGTGGCACTAGGTAGCGCTAGCCGGGTCGCCTGGATGCAGGTTTGTAACTCTGCATGGCCCCTGGATAAATGGAAGCTTAACCAGCTTCTCCCCCCCCCCCCCCCAGGGCCAATCTTTGCCTCTTGGGCAGGGAAATAACCTGAATGTGACTGACCAGCCAGGGCTGGCGTCCGCGGACTCAGCAGGGATGAGGCAGGGGGCATTTTGCTTGTGGCATTTTGTGCTGCACGATCTTCACCCTGAGTTTGTTTATTTATTTATTTATTTAATGTCTTTTTTTATACCGATAACCGTTCACACATCGTATCGGTTTACAGTTAAACAGGAACCATTGGGCAGAACCCTTACATATAACATTGCAAACAGGTTAACTTTTGGGCAGGGCCCTTACATAAAATTGAGAACAGCAAAATCACTATATACATATCACCAAAACTATATACAAAAGATAGGTACATAAATAGCCGAGTCAAAGTACAAAATCGATAGGCATACAACGTAATCCGAGAAATAAATCATAAGTCGCGTATCAGATTCTAGGAGAATCACTTATTTAATCAGTAAGGATTTATGTAATGGGAGGTGATGTGTGGTAAGTTTGCTGGAAGAGCCATGTTTTCAGTTTTTTTTTTTTGAAAGTGGGTGTGTATGATTCCAGGCGTATATCAGGAGGCAGGGAGTTCCATATAGAGGGGCCGGCTAGGGAGAAAGCTCTGTTTATAGTGGACGATAATTTGAAAGATTTGATAGGTTGTGCACGTAGGGTTCCTTGGAGGGCAGTTTGGTTAGTTTTCTCTGTCTGAAAGAAGCTGACGTCGTGGATGGTTTTTTTTTTTGTTTTCCCGCGATGGGGTTTTTAATTCACTGGTGGGTGCTCGGTTAGGAGTGGTGGGGATTTATGGGGCTTTTTTTTTTTTTGTAGTGAGAAGGTAGGTTTTCGGGTGGGTATGTGGTATTTGTAACTTGATCCGGGTGGGAAAGAATGTCGTGCGATGAAATAAAATTATAGAGACACAATGCAAGGGTCCACATTAGGAGTCACCACTCAGGAAAAGGATCTAGGCATCATAGTGGATAACACATTGAAATCGTCGGCTCAGTGAGCTGCGGCAGTCAAAAAAGCAAACAGAATGTTAGGAATTATTAGGAAGGGAATGGTGAATAAAACGGAAAATGTCATAATGCCTCTGTATCGCTCCATGGTGAGACCGCACCTTGAATACTGTGTACAATTCTGGTCGCCGCATCTCAAAAAAGATATAATTGCGATGGAGAAGGTACAGAGAAGGGCGACCAAAATGATAAAGGGGATGGAACAGCTCCCCTATGAGGAAAGACTGAAGAGGTTAGGACCTTTCAGCTTGGAGAAGAGACGGCTGAGGGAGGGGAGGGCTATAAATAAGTGGAATAGAGTGAGTAAACATTTATCAGTTTACTCTTTCGAAAAGTACAAGGGACACACAATGACGTTACTGGGTTATATATATATATATATATATATATATATATATATATAAAAAGAAAATATTTTTTTTTATTCAACGCATATTTATTTATTTAGATTCATTGCCAGGGGATGTGGTGAAAGCTGTTGGTTGTAGCTGTGTTTAAAAAAAAAATGTTTGGACAAGTTCCTGCAGGAAAAGTCCATAAACTATTATTAAGGTGGAGTTGCAGAAATTCACAGCTTAGCCGTGGGATAAGCAGCTTGGGATCCTGCCCCAGGCACTTGTGACCTGGATTGGCCTCTGTTGGAAACGGGACGCTGGGCCTGATGGACCTGCTGTGGCCTGATCTGGGAAGCACTGTGAATGCTGTCCGAGTTTCCTGTAGGGGGGGGGGCATTTTTAATGGATGCCGTGTATCGGGGAGGAGGGTGCGGGAGCTGTAGAGGAAGCTTTAGTTGTGCGTGTGCAGCCCCTCTGCAAGCAGCGCTGCTCAGGGCGGGGAGACGGGAGCCGGTGCTGGTGGAGGTGGAGGTCTCGTGTAACGTGCTTGGGGGGGGGGGGCTGGGGGCCTTCTCTCTGCGCTCCTGACGCATTTGCTTCTCACAAGATGTAGAGCTGTGGGGGATACGGGACCACGCAGGAGGATGTGGAAGCTGGGTGAGTTCCCCCCCCCCCCCTGCGCTGGCTTGACCCATCTCTGCCCTCGCTTTGCCCGTCTCCAAAGCCCCGGGCTGGGCTCAGTAACCGCTGCTGGCGATGCTGCTGCCCCTAACCACCGGCACAATCCACGTCTACGCCAACTCTTTCTGCTCGTGAAAGGGGGGGGGGAGGGCGTCTGTCCTGTGCCCCCCCCCCCCCCGTTCCAGGTGAGACAGAGTCCAGGGGCTTCGCATCTCTCCAGCCCTCCCTTTCCCGACGGGCGGCGAGTTAGGGCTCGGGGGCTGATACCTGGGGAGGGGGGACACCCACACCCCCGCGCTTCCTTCCCTCGGGCCGTTCCCTCTAACACCGCTTGCCTGCTTTCTCCTTCCCTTTTCTGCTGGCTCTTCCAGACTTATCCAAGCGTTCCCTGTACGTTCCCGGATCGGTCCAGGACAGCCGGGCTTTGCCTCCCCCCACCAGCAGGTGGAGACAGAAGACCTCGCAGACTCCGTCCTGTACCCCCGAGGTGCCACCCAGTGTCTGCCCGTATTCTTCTGCCTCCAGCAGGTGGTGGAGGTGCAGAGCCCCGGGTCTGGTAGAGGCGCTGAGTTTAGGGTTGGATGTGGTCTGACTTTACTCTCTCAGTACTTGGATTTTACAAGGGAAGCTCAGTCTAAGGATCCCTTTAAATTAAATTAAAAAAAAAAGAATTCAATTAGAGCAGCGATGGGTTGGTGGGTCCTGGGCTGATCCCTGGTACCTACAGGAACGAAAATTAGCAGGTAAGAAGCAATTTTACTTTTCTCCTGCAGCGAACGAACGTGCACAGAGAGGCGGCTTCTGTGTGCGATGAGAGAGCCTTCTCCCTGCCCGTCTGTGGGGGGGGGGGGGGGGGGTGCAGGGAGGACGTGAGAGGAGAGAGCCTGCTCCCTGCCCGTCTGTGGGGGAGGACGTGAGATGCATTGAAAGGAAGATCTCACTGGGTTGGGAGGTGGTAGAGAAATTACCCCCCCCCCCCCCACACACTTATCCTTTATGACTGTTTACCCTTGTGCTGCCGGGCTGGGAGTTCACTGGTGCTCAGCGGCTCCCTTGGTTCTCGCCAGATTTCGCTGCTGGTGGAGGAGAAGGGTAACCTGGTGATGGAGAACCGCAGCCTGCGGGAGCGGCAGAGCCACATGGAGTCCCTGGACGCCTCCGGCGTCACCAGCAAGAAGCTGCTGATCCTGCAGAGCCAGATCGAGCAGCTGCAGGAGGAGAACTTCAGGTGCCGTTCCCGGGGGGGAGGGGGGGAGCTGTCGAGGGTCCCGGGCGCAGAGGGGGAGGGGGGGGGAGGGCGCAGCTCGGTAATCTGAGGGGGGAGCTGCGAGGGTCCCAGGCGAAGAGGGGGGGAGGGGGCAGCTCTGTAACCTGAGGGGGGAGCTGTGAGGGTCCCGGGCGCAGAGGGGGAGGGGGAGAGGGCGCAGCTCTGTAATCTGAGGGGGGAGCTGTCGAGGGTCCCGGGCACAGAGGGGGAGGGGGGGAGGGGCGCAGCTCTGTAATCTGAGGGGGGAGCTGTCGAGGGTCCCGGGCACAGAGGGGGAGGGCGCAGCTCTGTAATCTGAGGAAGAAGCTGTCGAGGGTCCGAGGGGGAGGGGGGGAGGGCGCAGCTCTGTAATCTGAGGGGGGAGCTGTCGAGGGTCCCGGGTGCAGGGGGGGGGGGGGAGGGCGCAGCTCTGTAATCTGAGGGGGGAGCTGTCGAGGGTCCCGGGCACAGAGGGGGGGGGGGCGCAGCTCTGTAATCTGAGGGGGGAGCTGTCGAGGGTCCTGGGTGCAGGGGGGGGGGGAGGGCGCAGCTCTGTAATCTGAGGGGGGAGCTGTCGAGGGTCCCGGGCACAGAGGGGGAGGGGGGGAGGGCGCAGCTCTGTAATCTGAGGGGGGAGCTGTCGAGGGTCCCGGGCACAGAGGGGGAGGGGGGGAGGGCGCAGCTCTGTAATCTGAGGGGGGAGCTGTCGAGGGTCCTGGGTGCAGGGGGGGGGGGGAGGGCGCAGCTCTGTAATCTGAGGGGGGAGCTGTCGAGGGTCCCGGGCACAGAGGGGGAGGGGGGGGAGGGCGCAGCTCTGTAATCTGAGGGGGGAGCTGTCGAGGGTCTGAGGGGGGGAGGGCACAGCTCTGTAATCTGAGGGGGGAGCTGTCGAGGGTCCGAGGGGGGGAGGGCACAGCTCTGTAATCTGAGGGGGGAGCTGTCGAGGGTCCGAGGGGGGGGAGGGCACAGCTCTGTAATCTGAGGGGGGAGCTGTCGAGGGTCCCGGGCGCAGTGGGGGAAATGCTTCAGACGGGGGGAGGTCCCCCTCCTGTGCATCTTGTACAGAAATCGCATTGGGGAAACTGGTGCTCCCCTTGTAGTGTGGGAGGGCGGGGGGGGGGGGAGGGAATGGGGAACAGGCAGGGTGGGAGGGTGGGGGGGGGAGAAGGGAATGGGGACAGGCAGGACAGCAGGGCTGAGAAAGCATCACTGCCTTCGGCAGGTTGGAGAGCGGGAAGGACGACTACAGAATCCGCTGCGAGGAGCTGGAGAAAGAGGTCCTGGACATGCAGCATCGCAACGAGGAGCTGACGAACCTGGCCCGGGAGGCCCAGTCCCTGAAGGACGAGATGGACGTCTTACGGTAAGTGGCGGGAGGAGGAGGAGGAGCCCTGGCTGTGCTCTCCCCTTGCATCTCTGTCCTGCTGCTTGGATTGCAAGGGAAGCGAATTCACCGGCAGCCTGTGAGGGGCTGAACCTGAGGATATTTTGCTGCTGTTCCTCTGCCCCCCCCCCCAGGCATTCTTCGGACAAGGTGCGGAAGCTGGAGGCCACGGTGGAATCCTATCGCAGGAAGCTGGAGGATCTGGGAGACCTGCGGCGGCAGGTGAAGCTGCTGGAGGAGAGGAACACCATCTACATGCAGAGGACGTTTCAGCTGGAAGAGGAGCTGCGCAGAGCCAACGCGGTGCTCAGCCAGCTGGAGGCGCACAAGAGACAGGTGTGCAGGGGGGGCGCTGCAGGGCAGTCCGCTGTGGGTGAAATAGCAGGGGGGGGGGGGCGCTGCAGGGCAGGAGGGAGTTACTTTCAGTTAGAAACGCCGTATTTTTTTTATTTTGAAGGTTCAGGAGCTGCAGACGAAGCTTTCGGAGGAGGCTGTGAAAGCAGAGAAGTGGCAGTTTGAGTTCAGGAACCTGCGGGAGAAGTACGACTCCCTGCTGAAAGAGAAGGAGGTGAGGCTGGGGGGGTGGGCCTGTTCTCTCTCTCTCTCTCTCCCGCGTGTGCTTGGACTCTGACTTACATTTTTTTTTCTTTCTCTCTCTCTCTCCGCCCCTCCCGGCAGCGGCTGATCGCGGAGCGAGACTCGCTGCGGGAGGCCAACGACGAGCTGCGGTGCGCGCAGGTGCAGCAGACGGGCCTGTGCCAGGCCGGTGAGTGTCCCCCGGGGCAGGGCGGGGTTACTCCGATGCCGGTGTTTGCCCTCTCTCTCTCTCTCTCTCTCTCTCGCCTCTCCTGATCTCCTGTATGGTTTTTTTCCCCCTTTTGCAGACACCTTGCTGGAATCCGTGTCCTCTCCCGTGGGCAGCCTAGCAGCCGAGATCGTGCCGGCGGAGCTGAAGTACGTCGTCCCCGCCTGGTGTCCCGAGCGATAACCCCGGGGGGGTGGGGGGAGACCCTCCCCCGCTTCCTGCCCCCTCGCCCGGCTTTCCCGGGGAAGAGGGAGACGTGTCCCGAGCGCTGCGAGGGTGCCATGGGGGGGGGGCGGGGACGTGTGCCACCCGCCCTGAGCCCCTCCCGTCTCGTGCCTTTCCTCCCCCAGGGAGACCATCGTGCGCCTGCAGCAGGAGAACAAGATGCTGTGCGCCCAGGAGACCTCCTTCCGGGAGAGAGTGGGGGAGCTGCAGCGGCTGCTGGAGGAGTCGAACCGCTGCAGGAACCGGCTGGAGACGGAGAACAGGTGCAGAGCGCCCTCTCTTTCTCTCTCTCTCTCTCAGCGCCCCCACCCGGTCCTCCCGCGCTGGGACGAGGGACCCGGGGTGGGGTCGGTCCTGCCTGCGTGCTGCATGGTCTCTTTTTCTCTCTCCCGTAGGCTGAGCCAGCAGCAGATCCTGGACCTGGGGGCTCGCCTGGAGGAGCTGCAGAAGGCCCTGGAGCAGCAGGGAAGCCAGGCTGAGGACGTGAGTAGGCCCGGCAGCACGACTTGCATGCGACCCTCCCGCTGGTTAGCCGGCGATCAGCTGCAGCGTGGCAGGGCCCGTCAGGGTGGGGGTGGTGCTTGGCCCTCTACGTTCGGTCGTTCCTGAGAGCTTAGCGGTGGCGGGAGGGGGTGGTGCAGTGTCCGAACCTGTTTACAACAGGGAGAAGCACCACCAGGAGAGAGGGAGGGAGATAAAGTCTGCGGGGATTTAGTGCACAGAAATCTGCGTCCCCAGTGCGCGCAGGAAGTGGCGGGCGCAGCTCTCTCCGCGTGTGCATAATTTTATGTGCAAGCTTTGGGCCATGAACGTACGACGTGGACCTGCTTTCCCCCCGCCCCCCTGGAAGCACCTGCAGGTAATAATTACCCCCTCCCGGGGACCCCCCCCACTTTCACAGGCTGCGATTGAAAAACGAGCGCCTTAAGGAGAATCCATTCCTGCTGTTCCTGGTGCAGACCCCAGGGGGAGAGGGGTCCTCGTGAAGCTGCATCACCCCCCCCTCTCCCTCCTCCTGCTCTGTAATCTCACTGAACGCACAGAATGAACTGAAAATAAATAAATCCACTTCCCCCCCCCTCACTCTCTCACTCTCTCACTCTCTCTCTCACTCTCACTCTCTCTGAATTTCTGCTGCCCGATCTGTGCTGAGAGCCGATGATAACTCTGCTTTTTCTCTCCTGCTGCCTTCCCCGCTCTGCTGATTCCTGGTTGATTCTCCGCCACAGGCAATTGTAAGTACTTCCTTCTGCCAAATCGTTTACCCCCGACTCCTACCCCCCTCCCCCCCCCCCCCCAACGCAGCTTCTGTCAGAGCAGAGGTAACAGGGAAGAGCCTGACCCAAGGCTGCGCCGGGTCTCTCTCACCTGGGAGGGGAGGGGGAGGGATCGGGGGCTGAGGCAGCCTCTCTGCACAGGGTCTCTCTCACCTGGGAGGGAGGGGAGAGGGAGGGAGCGGGGGCTGAGGCAGCCTCTCTGCACAGGGTCTCTCTTACCTGGGAGGGGGAGGGATCGGGGGCTGAGGCAGCCTCTCTGCACAGGGTCTCTCTCACCTGGGAGAGGGAGGGATCGGGGGCTGAGGCAGCCTCTCTGCACAGGGTCTCACTCGTTCCTTTTTCCCTTGTAGTCCTCGCTGCTGCAGAGGAAGTTGGACGAGCACCTGTAAGTTTGCCGGTTTTTTGGTTTATTTTAGTTAACCCTCGAGCTTCAGCAGGGGAGGGGCTGCTTTCTGGCGACGGCAGTGCTGGCCGCGTGCCGGGGGGGAGGGCAGCTGAACCTCCTGGTGTAAAGGTGCGAGCGGTGCGTGCCCTCGCCTGGGGTTGGCGGTGGGGAGGGAGGGTGGATTCCTTGTGTCCGAGCGATCACCTCTCGTGTTCTCTCTCTCGTGTTCTCTCTCGTTCCTTCTCTCCCCCTCTCTCTCGTTGCAGGGAGAAGTTGCACGAGGCGCACTCTGAGCTGCAGAAGAAGAGGGAATACATAGAGGACCTGGAGCCTAAAGGCGACAGCATCAGTGAGAAGGGGGGGTAACCCTGCGGGGGGAGGGCAGTGGACACTCCGTGCGTGCGAGCGCGCTGCGCTTTTTATGCCCTCTGTCGCTCCCGGGGGGGGGGGGGTTCCCCCTGTGAAAGTAACCCCAGGCCCCCCCCCCATCTTTCTCCTTCCGCAGCCGCCAAGAAAGTGGATGAACTGCAGGAGATCCTGAAGAGGAAGGACGAGGACATGCGCGCCATGGAGGAGCGCTACAAGCGCTACGTGGACAAGGCTCGCACGGTAGGTGGCGGGAGAGGGCGGGTTTTGTTCTGTTTTGTGTCGAACGTCTCTGGGCAGCGCTCCCCTCGCTGGATTTCTTTTTTCCCCCTCCCCCCCCCTTGCAGGTCATCAAGACCCTGGAACCCAGCCGTCGGCCCGGCCTCCCCCCCGAGATCCAGGCCCTGCAGAACCAGCTGTGCGAGAAGGAGGTGAAGATCCAGCACCTGGAGGTGAGATTTCACCCCCCTGCTGCTGCTGCTAACGCGGGTGGACGGCGGGGCCGGGAACGCCTCGCTCCGGGTGTGTGTAACCTCCGGGTGTGTTTTTTCGTTTTTTCGTCTCCCATTGATCGCTGCCTGCGCAGAACGACTTCGAGAAGACGAAATCCCAGCGGGAGCAGGAGGAGCGGCTGATCATCAGCGCCTGGTATAACATGGTGAGCGGCGCCGCGCGCTGGGGGAGGGGAGGGGGAGGTGGCGGGCTGCAGGAGCGGCTGATCATCAGCGCCTGGTATAACATGGTGAGCAGCGCCACGCACTGGGGGAGGGGATGGACGGGACGGGAAGGTCGCAGGCCGTACTCTGACCGAATCGTCACTTCCCCCTCCCCCTTCCTGTGTTTCTCTCTCTCTCTCTCTGGTGCAGGGGATGGCGCTGCAGCAGCGGGTGACGGAGGAGAGGATCCACGGGCCGGGCGGCGGCGCCCAGTCCTTCCTGGCCCAGCAGAGGCTGCGCACCAACGTGCGCCGGGGGCACCTGGGGCGCTCGCTGCTCCTCAAGTACCCGGCCAGCGAGTAGGAGAGAGAGAGAGAGAGAGAGACGGAGCCGTCGTCGTCGTCACTGAGCCTACGCCAGCTCCAGGGCCTCCGCCTCCCGTCTCTTGCGGGGGGGGGGGGGGCAGCCGCTCATCCCCCGACGTTTGCACTGCGCTGCTGGGGGGGGGGATCGGGACCCTCCCTCCCTCCTTCCTGTAGTGTTGGCAGCATTCGTGCTGGGGGCGAGGGACGTTTATTGCCTCGGTAAGGGGGGGGGGGGTGACCCAGCCAGGGTAAATCTCTTGGTTCCTCCCACCCCCCCCAGTTTTAAGTCGCTTGGGCTGGCGGCGCTGATCCGGTGCCTTAGCTCCCGACCCCCTCCCCCAGCACCGCTCACCTCTGTTCTGCATCGTTTTTAATTTCCCCCCACCCCACCCCCCCTCGCCAGGACCTGAAATAGGAGGGGACAGACTGCTGGGGGGCAGGGGGTTGCGAATGGAACTTTTTTAAATTCTGCGTCTTTTTTTTTTTTTTTTTTTTAAACATTTTAATTTATTATTGGTGGGGTCTTCGAGGCCTGTGGGGCTCAGGAGATGTTTCCCCCTCGGATGATCCAATCTGCGGGTGGGGGGGGGGGGGGGGGGAAGGTGGGTCATTGAGGTCGCTTCCCTGTGGACCGGGAGGCCCCCAGCTTCCTGCACCTCCCTGGCACACCTGAGCGGGGGCTGGGAGACGCCCGCTCTCTCCTGCCTGCACTGTGCTCGCTGGGATTTTAATCTCTCTTCGTTATTACTTCTGGGGTCTCTGGTTTCAGGGGGGGGGTGGAGGCGCTGACGGGGGTTGTGTTTTGGGTTTTTTTTAGCCGTGCTTTCTATGTAAAGGAGGTTGGAAGTGTGGGATTTGTAGTCCTGCTTGCCAAAAGACAGAGGGGAATTACAGTTCCCTGCAGGGCCTGGCCTGGAGGCTGCTCTGGGGGTCTGCAGCATTGTGTGGCGGGGAGGGTCCTGCTCGGTCTGGAATTTTTTTTTAATCTCCCTACGCAGCGGCGCTTCCTCCATCCCTCTGCCTGCTGAGGAGACGTCGTCCCCGTGGTGGCAGTGGGAGTTTCCCTGTCGGGTGTGGGTAGGACTGGGATGGTTTCAGCCTCTCCAGTGACTCCTTCCACCTCTTCCTCTTCCAGGGATCCTGACACAGTGTCTGGTGTGTGTGTTTTTTTTTTATTTTCCAGGTTGTAATTGACCGTTCTTATGCTTTTGGTTGGCAGAAGATGCACTTTTTAGCCTGTTTTAGTAACGGGGGGGGGGGGGCTGCGGGTATGTGGGCCGGGACTCTGCCTGTATATTTTGTACTGCGCAGGGGACAGATCCTCCGGCGCGTCTGACAGTTTCTTCCTGTATCAGCCCCTTTACACTACAAATAAAGAAACCAAATCCTCCTCCTCTTGTCGCGTGTCTTCCTTGCTCGGCCGGTGGCTCAGTGAGGATTGCTGAGCCCCAGATCAGTTAAGTATCCGGTCTGAAATGTCCCTCCGCAGCCCTGCTCGGCTGGGGTCAGACTCACAGACTCTACAGCAGAAAGACCATCCCCCCTATATACACCAGTGAGCCTGACTTCAGTGCCAGGAAAAATACTGGAAACTATTGTAAAGATCACTCGCAGAGCATGTAGAAAGACAGGTTCTTATGGCCTGGATTGGCCACTGTTGGAAACAGGACGCTGGGCTCGATGGACCCTTGGTCTGACCCAGTATTGCATGTTCTTAATGGAACAAGGTCAGCATGGCTTTACCCAGGGCAAGTCTTGCCTCACAAATCTGCTTCACTTTTTTGAAGGCGTTAATAAACATGTGGATAAAGGTGAACCGGTAGATATAGTATACTTGGATTTTCAGAAGGCGTTTGACAAAGTCCCTCATGAGAGGCTTCTAGGAAAAGTAAAAAGTCATGGGATAGGAGGCGATGTCCTTTCGTGGATTACAAACTGGCTAAAAGACAGGAAACAGAGAGTAGGATTAAATGGGCAATTTTCTCAGTGGAAGGGAGTGGACAGTGGAGTGCCTCAGGGATCTGTATTGGGACCCTTACTTTTCAATATATTTATAAATGATCTGGAAAGAAATACGACAAGTGAGATAATCAAATTTGCAGATGACACAAAATTGTTCAGAGTAGTTAAATCACAAGCAGATTGTGATACATTACAGGAGGACCTTGCAAGACTTGAAGATTGGGCATCCAAATGGCAGATGAAATTTAATGTGGATAAGTGCAAGGTGATGCATATAGGGAAAAATAATCCTTGCTGTAGTTACACGATGTTAGGTTGCGTTCGGATGGGCACAACGCTGCTGCCGCTCGGGCAACCTGCTTGGGTTGGTGCGCCGCGCTGATGCCAGCTGTGTTTTCTGGCGACCGTGGCCATTAACGGTGCCGAAGCTGTGCATATGGTGGTCTGTGGTCCGCCCAGCTCCACGCACGGTCCCTGTGCTCTGACTGCGCAGCGGGGGAAGAGGCTCCCTCTGCGGGAGTGGCCCTGGAGAAAAGGGCAGGAGGCTCAGGGGAGGGGATTCTGAAGACCGTCTGCTAGAGCAGGGGACTGAGGATCCCGAAGGTTTTTCACTGGAGTTTGTTCTCCTGCATGAGGCCTTCCTGGGGAGGAAGGGGGCGGGGAGGAAACGTCAGAGGGAAGCCAACTCGTCCCTCGTCAAAAAAAAAAAGCCTATGGTGGTTGCTTCGGGCAGGTCCGGGGATCTGCTGTGACTCCCGGGTCTGAGTTGCGCTGGTTTCGCTGGTTGATCCCAGGGATTTGGGAGATTCGGATGATCCTCAGGAGGACCATCTGGATCAGCATAGAGCAGATCCGGATGCTGACGTGGATGCAGCTGCGATTGCAGATCCTGATAAGGATGACCCGGCTCTGGATGAGTTTCTGGTGTCCGAGGGGGATGGTCCTCAGGTGGTCTGCTTGTTTAAGAAGGAGGAACTGCGTCCTCTTATTCCCCAGGTGTTGGAAGAGCTGAGGGTTAAAATGGCTCAGGCGCAGTCTGATAATGAGGGCATGAATCTGGTCCTAGATGGACTGCGTAGGCGTCTGAGTGCCTTTCCCTTGCCTAAGAAGATTCGGAAGTTGGTGACCCAGGAGCGGGACTTCCCAGAGGCGCGCCTGAAGGTCAGCAGGGCTATGGCTAAACTTTACCCCCTGTTGGGTAGGGTCATAAATGTGTTGAAGTCACCTGGTTCCGACCCGGTCATTGGAGTATCTGGGGACTCGCTTCGATATGCAGAAGGGCCGGGTGTTCTTGACCTCAGACAAGTTGCCAAAGTTAACAGGCGCAGGTGGCGTGCTTTCTTTGTCTTGCAATGCCAATGGTTTTTGGGATTATTTGAAGGTCCTAGGGTCCATAGCTTTCACATTAGATTTGGTTCCAGGGCCTTTGCCCACATGAGACCGCTACAGAAGTTGCTCTTGTCCAGGTGGAATCCATTTTCTGAGGAGTATCACCTATGAGAATCCAGGTCCAGTCTCTCGTGCTGGATGTCTCGTTGAGATCTGGAGTCCTCAAGACTGGGTGGTGGTGACCAAGGACGCCAGTGTTACGGCTTGGAGGGGGTGGGGGAATAGTATGCTTGGGACGGGCTACCCAAGGGCTTTGGTTGCCAGTGGAGAAGTCTGGTCCATCAATTGTCTGGAAACAAGGGCGGTCTGACGAGCCCTGGAAGCCTTCCTTTACTGGGTCAGAGGCTGGACGGTTTGCGTGTTCTCGGACAATGCGACGTCAGAGGCATACCTCAGTCAACAAGGAGGGACGAAGAGTCGCGCGCTGGCTCTGGAAGGCTCCCCATTTGGGCGGAATGCCGAGGGAATACCAGCTTCTCATGTCTCAGATGCAGACAATGTGCAGGCGGATTTCCTCAGCAGATAGCAACTGGATCCAGGGGAATGGGAGTTGCAATCCCAAGCTTTTGGGGACATCTGTCCCAGGTGGGGCATATGCCAGCTGGATCTCATGGCGACGCGTGCCAACACAAAGATGGCGAGGTTTTTCAGTTGTAGAAGATAGGTCGGCGCAGTGGGTCCGGATGCTTTGGTGTGCCCTTGGCCGACGGGGATCCTACCGCATGTGTTTCCTCCTTGGCTGCTCATCAGTAGAGTTCTGCGGCACATGGAGGTGCACCCCAGGATGGTGGTGTTAGTGGCACCAGAGTGGCTGCCATAGCCATGGCTCGTGGATCTGGTGCATCTCGCCATAGAGGGTCCCCTCAGGTTAGCCCCTCCTGCCAGGGTTGCTTTGACAATCCCATGTTTTCGGATCAGGAGATCACTTCTGTCTCACGGCTTGGCTTTTGAGAGGTGGAGGGTTGCACCTGAAAGGCTGTTCGGAACAGGTTATTTCCAGGGTGGAGGCCCTCTACGTCCCTGGCATATGCCAGGGTCTGGAGGGTTTTTGAGTCATGGGGTCTGCAACAGCATTTGGATCCCCTGTCTGTGGATATTCCTCATAGCGTACCCTTTATGCAACACAGGTTGTCTAAGGGTCTGGCTTAAGGTTCACTTCGCATGCAGGTGTCTGCTTTGGGTTCCCTTGGGGCAAGTTGCAGGGGCGGTGTCTGACCTCTCATCCTGATGTGGTTCGATTCCTGAAAGGGGGGTTTGGAATTTGTGTCCGGATTGGAACCTCAGCTTAGGTTCTGCAAGTGCTCTGTGGCGAGCCTTTGAGAAGAGCGACTGTGAAAGACCGGACTTTGAATGCAGTGTTTCTGGTGCCCGTACGTTCAGCCAGACGGGTTTCTGAATTACTGGCGCTGTTGTTCAGGAGCCTCGAGAAGGGAGTAGCTTGGAGCAGTCACCTCCGCTGGTCTCGGCCGCTGTAGTGGTCAGATCCGCGGTTCCTCTGAGTGAGAAAAAGAAGCAGAGGAGGATTGAGAATCTTTCACCGGTGGAGCTTTTAAGGTTTTCAGGAAAGGTGGGAGGGAGGGAGAGTTCAGGGAGTGGGAACATTCCCCCTCGGGAAGAGGATAAGTTTAGCTGTGGTTCTGCCATGGTTTCGCATAGCTCAGGGGGAAGAGGGTGGAAGTTCTGAAAACCCAAAGCCTATAGTGCTGAGTTTAAGGAAACCATGGAATTCATTTCCGTGGCATAGGTAAGGGTTGGGTGGCTATGCAATGAGACGCCCCAGAGTTAAATTTTAAAGGGGATAAGACTAAGGGGAAAAGCTGGAGTTCCCTCAAGTGGCCGCACTGGTTAGGGCCGTGTCTAGGAGGACCACGATCCCTGTGGAAGAAGTCTCTCTACCCTCGGAGCTGCTCAGGATTGAGGCTGACGTGGGCGGCTGCGGTTTGCAGAGGTAGTGGTGCTAGGGGATAGGACTGCAGTTCTCTCGACACAGGCAGGAAAGTTCCTTTAGAAGGGGGGAGAGCGATCCTGTGGGATGCAGCTCAGAGGGCAAGCTTTTTGGCAGATGCTTCACATGACTTGGTCTGAGCTTTGGCTAGGACTGTGGCTTCCCTTGTAGCTGCCCATGGGTTGCCGTGGCTAGTTTTAACTCTGCAAGGTGCACCAAGTGTTCCTTTCATGTTTTGTAGAAGATTGTAAACAGTTGGCGAAAGCATGGGGTGGTGGATTAAAAGTGGCCAGATTCCCTGAACCCACATCTGAGAGGGCATCAGCAGCAACTGCGGCTTGAAGCCGCTTTAGGGAGTCTGAGCAGGCAAAGCAAGATTGCCAGCCAATCTTAAACCCTTTACTAAACTCAGAATGCCAAGGAGGGGAGTCTGGAAGTTGCAGACTCAAATGCATGGTTTATTGAGGATTCAGAGATCCACGGTGTGAATTTCTCTTCACGTAATGGGGTTCATGGTTGCTGCCTTGGATTTAGGGTCTTAAGCAAGGGCACGTGTGAAATCCTTACAGAGCGGCTCGCTCTCCAGGTGCCTTTCGTGAGCTTTCCTCAGCTGGAAGCCAGAGAGAACTTTGCATGGGTAGCTACAAACCTGAAGATAGGAGTGGCTCTTGAATCTTCAGTCTCCCGTTGGGCATCAGAGGTCACCATTATCTAATCTGTGGGGGTGCTTGGAATCCAGAAGAAACCAAGGTGCCATTGGTTGATTGGAAACCAGGGTCTGTTTAATAATGGTGACTGGATTCAGCTTCCAGAAACTTGTCTAAGCATTTTAAATTTGGTTGTACAAGGAGGTAGACCGATTTCTGGCAACTAAGTCTATTCCATGTTACTGTTGCTAGTAATAGTCAACTTAATAGCAGGTAATGGACTTCTCCTCCAAGAATTTATCCAATCCTTTTTTAAACCCAGATACACTAATTGCACTAACCACATCCTCTGGCAACAAATTCCAGAGCTTTATTGTGTGTTGAGTGAAAAAGAATTTTCTCCGATTAGTTTTAAATGTGCCCCATGCTATAACTTCAGGGTGTGCCCCCTAGTCCTTCTATTATTTGAAAGAGTAAATAACAGAGTCACATTTACACGTTCTAGACCTCTCATGATTTTAAACACCTCTATCATATCCCCCCTCAGTCTTTCCTCATAGGGGAGCTGTTCCATCCCCTTTATCATTTTGGTAGCCTTTCTGTACCTTCTCCATCACAATTGTATCTTTTCTGAGATGCGGCGACCAGAATTGTACACAGTATTCAAGGTGCGGTCTCACCATGAAGTGATACAGAGGCATTATGACATTTTCCGTTTTATTCACCATTCCCTTTCTAATAATTCTCAACATTCTGTTTGCTTTTTTGACTGCTGCAGCACACTGAGCCGACGATTTCAATGTGTTATCCACTATGACACCTAGATCTTTTTCCTGGGTGGTAGCACCTAATATGGAACCCAACATTGTGTAACTATAGCATGGGTTATTTTTCCCTATATGCATCACCTTGCACTTGTCCACATTAAATTTCATCTGCCATTTGGATGCCCAATTTTCCAGTCTCACAAGGTCTTCCTGCAATTTATCACAATCTGCTTGTGATTTAACTACTCTGAACAACTTTGTATCATCTGCAAATTTGATTCTCACTTGTCGTATTTCTTTCCAGATCATTTATAAATATATTGAACAGTAAGGGTCCCAATACAGATTCCTGAGGCCCTCCACTGTCCACTCCCTTCCACTGAGAAAATTGACCATTTAATCCTACTCTCTGTTTCCTGTCTTTTAGCCAGTTTGCAATCCACGAAAGGACATCGCCTCCTATCCCATGACTTTTTACTTTTCCTAGAAGCCTCTCATGAGGAACTTTGTCAAACACCTTCTGAAAATCCAAATACATTATGTCTACCGGTTCACCTATATCCACATGTTTATTAACCCCTTCAAAATAATGAAGCAGATGTTAGGCAAGACTTCTCTTGGGTAAATCCATGTTGACTGTGTCCCATTAAATCATGTCTTTCTATATGCTCCACTATTTTTCCCAGCACTGAAGTCAGGCTCATTAGTCTATAGTTACCTGGATTGCTCCTGGAGCCCTTTTTAAATATTGGGGTTACATTGGCCACCCTCCAGTCTTCAGGTACAATGGATGATTTTAATGATAGGTTACAAATTTTAACTAATAGATCAGAAATTTCATTTTTTAGTTCCTTCAGAACCCTAGGATGCATACCATCCGGTCCAGGTGATTTGCACAGCTGCGCTTAGAAAAAAGCAAAGGTTAGGAGTAGAGAATAAAATGGAAAATGTCATAATGCCCTCTCAATGGAGCCCTGGCGTGAGCTCACCTCAAGCACTGTGTGTGGTTCTGGTCACCACCTCTCAAGAAAGACACAGCAGAACTGGAAAGAGGTGCAGAGGAAGGAAAGAACTGCTAGCAGGGAGGGCACGGCTCCCCAGGGATGAGAGGCTACGCAGGTGAGGGTGCAGGACAGAGGTTTGTGAAATCATAAAAAAGGGGGGGGGGGGGGGAGGGTGTTATTTACCCTTTCAAATACTTAAGCAAAGGGGACCCACCCTAAGACTAATGCAGCAGGCTGACAGAGGGGGGTTCGAGCCCCTGAAGGCAATCCTGGGAAAGCCGGCGCGTATCCCTGGGAGTGAGAAACAAGAAATGCGGCTACTGGGGGAAGCACCGGGTACCTGTGACTGGAACTGGCCCCTGTTGGAGACAGGATGCTGGGCTCCATGCACCTCGCAGCTCTTTACAAAATGATAAAAGGGTAGCAGCAGAGTCACGGCGGCTCAGTAAAACCAGGTCCCCTCTCGGCCTGCCTGAAAGAAAAAGCCACTCTACTCCAACAACATAATCTCCACTATAAAATATTTTATTAGCTGAGCAAATCGTTTAAAAATGTTCGTGCTATACTAATTCAGAATAAAAGGAGCCAGGAAGGGAGCTGTGTGCATGCAGGAAGCCCAGGGCAGGGGACTCTGCCAGCAGCTCTTGATTTCTCGCCCCAGCTTGCAGTTCTTCTGATGCCTCCTCTGCACCGCTGGGCTGTTCAGGGAAAAGCTGAGGAACTTCCCCCCCCCCCCCCCCCTAAACAGAGTTATCCTTCCCCCCTCCCTGGAAAGAGGAGGAGATTTTCTTCTGGAGCTTGTTAAAATCCCGGGATTGTATCCGTTAATGGCGCCTGCTGCTCGCTCCTCAGCCCGAGGAGGCTCGGTGGCGATCTCTGACCCAGGGCGGTGGCGGCAGCTGTGGGGGCTTCCGGTGACACGAACTGCTCCCGGGGCGGTGGACAGCTCGTCTCGTGCAGAAACGGAGCCTCCGGGCAGGGCCGCTCCTGGCGACGAGGAGGAGAAGGAGATGTCGGGGGGAGGCCCGTGTCCACCAGCGGCCTCTCCGGGCCACGCCGCTCCTGCGGAGGGAGCAGACCGCCCCTGCAGGGTGGGACGGAGGGGGGCCGGAGGGGGGAGAGCGGGCGCGTGAGCTCACAGTCGTCCACCGCGATCTGCAAGCCGGGGCAGGGCTCTGTGTGTTCGCTGTCGACGCGGTCGCCCGTGGGCGCCAGGCTGCTCTCTGCCGGGGAGGCGAGGAGCTGAGGCACCGGCGACGACACCGCTTCCTGGCTCGCCTCAGCCTGTCCCTCCTCCCCGCCGAAGCAGACGTCGCTCAGGGGCTGGTGCCGGCTGGGGGCTTCGCCCAGGCAGGCGGTGGTCTGGGTGTCCTGGCAGAGGCAGCTGTACAGGGAGGCCTCGGAGACCGCGCTGTTCTTACGCCGCAGCAGCTGCAGCCGGCGGGTGGAGCGGGTCAGGGCGGAGCCGAGGCCGGCCGGGCCCGGTGCCACCAGGCGCTGGAGGAACTGCAGGCGAGAGCCGGCCCCCGGGTTCTCCTCGATCTCCTCCAACGGCTGGAACTGCATCTCCTCCTTGGGCAGCCTAAAAAAAAAAACCCCAAAACATCAAGGGTGCGAGGTGAGCCCCGTCCTGAAAGGATATCACAGGGGGGAAGGGGCATCCGTGCTGCTTAAAGAGAGAGGGCGGTGGAGGAGGACCTGAAGGAAAACTCAACACACCTGCTAGCCACGAGAAAAACAAAATAATGCGGATTTATCTTCCCTAATCCCCGATGTTTGAGTCTCCTTTACCAGCACCCAAAAGCCTCTGCGTGACTCAGCGGCGAGGACGGTGGCCCCCAGCGTCTCGGAGAAAGCCACAGCAAGATGGGGGGGGGAACAGAAACGAACATTCGTCATCCCCAGCCCCCCACAACTCACGTCATGTCAAAGGTGGATCCCTGGAAGGACGGCTGCTGCAGGCAGAAGAGGGTGGCAGCCGTGTAGGGGGCTCTGGGGTCCGAGTCATCCCAATACCTGTCCCGTACCAGCAGGGGCAAGTCGTTGTACATCTCGTCCACGGCCATCATGGCTACCTGAGCGGGAGGAGGCAGCGAGGCACGAATTACACCTCCCTCCCAACAGCGCTGCACCCCCCCCTCCCCCCCCCCCACGGACCCCGGAGAGGTGGCACACCCCCCCCCCCCTCCCGGACAGGTGGCACCACCACCCCCCGCTCACCTGGAAGTTCCTGTCGATGATGAGATTGATTTCAAAGTCGTCGTCATCTTCCCCAAATGGATTTATCAGTTGTTCGGCCACCTGCGGGGGAAAGGCAGGGAGTGGGTCTGTTATTCTAACACCCCCTGCCCCCAGGGTAACAGGAGGACCCACCCCATCCGCCGTACCTTCAGCCAGCCCGCGTAGAAAAAGAACTGCAGCAGGGTGAACACGGGCACGTAGAGGTCAAGGTCGTGCCCCCGATAGCCTTGAGCTGGGTCGAGGAACTGCCGGCCGATCAGACAAACCAGGAAGAAGCTGTAGACGGCAATGGTTACGACCTGGACAGGGGGGGGGAGAGAAGGGGGCTGGCGCGGATTAGCGTTCTACACCTTCCTTCTCAACGCCGCAGGCATCAGGTGCAACCCACCCACCCCCCCAGAGATAAACTTTTTCTCAAGTCTGGATACAGACCTTCTGACCTATCCACCCCCTCACCACCACTCCAGCTTACTGGGGACATTTAGCTTATCAAACTCAAAAACAAAACACCCGAAAACAAAAAACTACAACATAAAAAAAAAACAAACTAACAGCTAAACATCAAATACATACAGTACAAAACTATAAAATCCAATCAGAAAACGTGTACACATACAGATCAGTCAGGGGCAGGGCTTGCAGAGAAAGTGGAAGAGTGCTTACAGGGCCCAGCCTGTGCACTGAATACAGCTGTGCAGAGGGACCTGGGCTTGATGTAGAGGTTGCTCACTGCCTCTGGGGCTCGCGTAAAAAAACCCAAAAACCCGATCATTGCACAGCGGTGCCACCTGCTGGCCACATTCAGGGCCATCACTGAAGGGGTCCAGAAGCAGCCTTGGCGCGTGGCTCCGTCGACCAGGACTGGGGGGAAAGAGTTGGCAGGAGGAATAACGGGGGCGGCAGCCACTGGAATGTACACCCAACGAAGGCCCATGTTTCCAACCAAGTTGCAAACACAGGTGAGCAAGAGAAGAGTGCGTACTGGACGGTAAAAGACTTGACAAGTCCAGAAGCTTTGGAGCTCAGCCAGGATACATGCAGATGGCCAATTCACTCACCTGAGTGTACACGAGTGGGACACTGATCCAGTCATAGTGAAAGAGCATCCCACACTGTCCCCGGAAAGCATTCAGCTCCTGCAGAAAGGACCATTCTGGTGAGACCATGAACGCTAACCATACACTCTCCCCCTGCAGAGGTGCTTTGAAAGTTTTTTAAAAAAAAATTTTTATGAAGCCAAACCAGTTAATTAAAAAGCTTGTGCAAACTATCCAAAGCATAAATGCATGATTTTTTACATACATTTTTTACTTTTGGCATACATTCTTCCAAGTTTTCTTCCTGCCTTATGGGCTCAGTTTACTAGAAATCATGTCTTACAAGAATTAGTCCCATTAACATCCATGAGATAAGATTTTAATACCAGCCAATTAGGAAAATGTTATGCAAACAAGAACTAGCTCATTGTTGTGTACATTGGAGGTGGTAATGTATTGTGTGAACAAAAAGGTTCCAAGAGAACTGCTTCTGAAATGCCTTGCCGGTCATCTTGCACTCTCCTGGGATATCCCATACTTTAATAAATAAATAAAATCGCTCTCTCTTTAAGCTGCCTGCGTTAAGTGTTTATTTATAGCTCACAACTCCCCCCCCCCCTTACCCACAACTCACCTCCATGAGAAGCTTCAGACCCTGCTCATCTGGGATCCGCCCCTCCTTGCGGGCCTGGGCTGCCAGGTTGGCGAACCAGACGCACGGGATCCAGTACTTGTTGTACGAGGACCGCAGGGATTCGTACTTCTTCCGTTCGTGGCGAGTCATGAACCCTGCGAGGAAGGAGAAAAGACTAGAGACCCTAACAGCAGGCGGCTTTCCCTCCCTCCAGGCCCACCGAGGCTGCCCCCTTCTCCAGGGCTTCCTGTGCGTGCAGGGACCACCCTGGTCAATTATTTTTTTGAGAGTAGAGAGTGGGCGAGATCCCTGTCGCTAAGAGATGGGCAGCAGGGCTGCGTCTGGCCTGTCCACAATCCCGCCCCCACCTGTGTCATGCAGGTCAGAAACCCAGAAAATTAAATCCCGTAGCTGGGAATAGAGAGGGAGGAGGTTTATTTGGGTCTTTATGTAGAAAGCCAGTCTTTAAATTGTGAAACAAGTAAAAGGTTACTGGCTTTTCGACACCCCCCCCCCCCCCCCCAAGCAGGAGGATTGCCAAAACACCAAGGGTCAGGTCGCTTTTGTTTGCAACAAAGATTTCCTTCACATCCTAAAGGCGAGGCTGAATTCAGAAGCCCGGTCCAGAAAAAGGGGGTTGCAAATAAGCTTCTCCCATTGGTCTGCAGGTGCATGCGATCCCAGTGGAGCGCGCTCAGGTGACCCGCGCGGCACTGGGATGCACAAATCTTAAAATGCAACAAAATGTAGATTAAGCTAATGCCTAGGGCTGTGCTTTCATCCGTAACCACGTTGTCTTATGGTTCCACGTGGTTTTTAAACTAAAATAAGAAGTTTGGCTTTTCTTTTCTGTTTTTATAGTGCACCCTATGAAGGATGCTTCAATTTTAGATGGTTTGAAGGAGGTTGCCATGCACATTCCTAGTAGTAGCCTTGCACTTGTTCACATCCTCAATGTAGGGGTTTTTTTTTTTGGTTGTTGTTAATCATGAGTGATCTCTTCCAGCAAAGACCCCCGTCCCTAAGCAGATCTGTGGGTTAAACTCAAAAGATTTGCACACAGGAGAGAGAGAAACTCCCCTTGCCCCGCCGCCGCCCGTCTTACCTGCCTCCACCACGTGGTCGATGGTGGGGAAGCGCTTGAAGACGGCGGTGCTGACGGAGCGCAGGATCAGCAGCGCCGACAGGCTGCAGAAGCGCATGAGGGTGCGACGGAAGAGGCGGCCCCGCTCGTCGGTGCCGTGCACGTTGCCGGAGATGACGCACATCAGGCGGTCCGGCATCGGCATGCTGGCGTACTGGCTCCACCAGCGGTTCACCACCAGCGTGACGTAGAAGCCTGGGGGAGGGAGAAGCGGGAACGTGAGACTGCCCTGACTGCATCGTGCGCCACTCGATGCGGTCAGGAGCCGGGCGTGAACCGGGGGAGGGCCCCGCGCAGCAGAAGCAGGAAGGGGGCAGATCATCCGTCGTCGGCGCCTCCACGCCGACTGGGCGTTTGGTATTTTTTTCTTTTTTGCGTTCAGAGAGCGGCGTCGGGCCAGCGCTGTGCTAGGGCTCAGGACCCGCTGCCTGCGGTGCATCTCTAACCCTCGCCACGGGGGGGGGGGGGGGGGGGGGGAGAGTCGGACGCCCACCCGGGCAAGGAAGGACGGACATTGAGGATGAGGGGGATGGGATTCACTCACCCAGCACAAAGGACATGGGGATCAGGTTGGCGTAATCGTTACAGTAAATGGCCAATTTCTCAAAATATCGCTTCTGCTCCTCGAGCAGCAAGAACCTGCCGGAAAAAGAAAGAAAGAAAAAGAATTAGGAAACCCGGGCAATCTCTGAAGAGTGCACAGCGCAAAAATCTACAAAGAGAGCAGCGCCACACGCGCGTCAAACGCACACGGCAAGGGCTGCCCTGACCGCCCTGCAGCGGCGGCACAAAACGAAAAGACGCCGCAGTGATTGATCGATTTGAACCGTATCTCGCCTTCGGCCACTTCAGGTCCCGGAGGTGGTTCCCCGTCCTCGTCCCCCCCACTCCCCGAAGGCTCACAGTCAGAGATTGTACCCGAGGCAACGGATGGAGCGACCCGCCCCAGGTCACGGGGGGGAATTGAGCCCTGGCTCCCCTGCTTCACAGCCCCCCCCCCCCCCCCTAACCTCTCAGCTATGCTGAAAGATGCTGCAGGTCCCCCTAAAACAAAAAGTAGAATAAAATGTTTGAACAAAGTACCTCAAGGTTTGTCGACTTTACTGAACCAATAAAAAAAAGTCTCCACTCGACGATGCAAGAGGTCAGCAGCATGAACCAACGTAATTCCTTTTTACAAAATAAACCCCTCGTTGTTCTGTATCTATAACGGGATTCCCGTAACCCCAGGCAAAGCACAGGCTCTTAACGAATGCTCCTAACGAATGCGCTTCTCTCACGTAAGATGCATCCTGCGTGTGAACTAATGCAGCGCCCTGGAAGCTGGTACAAGGCTTTTACTAAGAGGTACATACGTCCCTCACGCGTGCACACGCTCTCTCTCTCTCTCTGTGTAAGGAAATGCTCTAGAAGAGGATGGGAATGAAGGAAAGAGTGCATGGGGGTAATTTGCTGGTGTGGCAGTCACTACCCTTAACCAATAAGCCTTTATGCTGTTAATGCAGCTCCAACATTTCTCTCTGCTTCGTCGGCAAGAGGAAAAAGGGAATTGGATTCAGACAGCAACCATAAGGGCATTGAATTGCACAGTTTGGGAAAACAAATGAGCATGGGGGTAACTTGCTGAGGCGGCGGTCCCTACCCTTAGCCAATAAGCCTTCACACTCTTGATGCAACTCCATCAGTGCTCTCTGCTTGGACAGCGTTAGGGGTGGGAGGTAGAAGAGGAATTGGGCTCAGACGACAATTAACACAGGCCCCAAATTTTACGGTCCAGGGTACTGATACGCAGACCTAAGGGAAAAACTACAGGGATTTCAGCCTTACAAGCCGTCCTAAGCGAAACACATCAGCACTGCCTGAATTTGCAAGAAGGCTCCTTGCCCAGTAGAAGTCTGGCTAGCAGTACATTTTATTTTTAATGAGTTATCATAAGGCTTGGGGGTACCTGCAGGGAGCGGCAGCTGCTCCCCTCGAGAGAAACATGGGGGGAGTGGCGTGCACGGCAGATACTACCATAAGAAGCCTGCCGGGCAGTCCAGATGGTCCTTTTCTGCCATCATTACTGTGTTACACTCTCTCTGCCCCCCTCAGCTCATGCACGGAAATTCTCCTCTGATGTCTCTTGCACACACACACACACACACACGCACTCATGCCTTCTGTAAGAAGATTGCCGTCTCACCCCGTGGTCATCCAAACAGGCTGATCGGGTCCTAGTCGTAGTCGCAATTTTCGTAGGGAAACTCAGAAGTCCGGATCCCTGCATGCATGGTGCACAGAGCCAGGTCTGTATCAGCCTGTTCGGTGGACCTGGGCTGAGTAAGCAATCCTAGCCCCATGCTGCCTACACACACACACACACAAGCGGTGGCCAGGAGGGCTGAGGGCTCTGGGCAGTGCAGTCCCCCCGGTAGCTCCCAAACCTGTTCAGGGTATCTGCGATGAATATGCATGAGCGAGATTCGCATGCTTTGACGTCTACATATTCACGAGGGATATCCTGAAAACCAAACTGGCTGAGGAGCCTCCAGGACAGGTTGTGGGAGCACTGGCTCCTCAAATTTGTCCCGGTGACCCCCCCCAAAGCTTGTCGAGTTTTCAGGGGATCCACAATGAATATGCATGAGATGAGTTTGCATATATTAAATACTTAGTCTATGCAAGTTTAACATCATCCACTCCCTCCCAAAAAAAACCCCCCAAAAACCCGTTACACGTTGGTGGCGCCCTGTGAAGCGGAGGCTGTGGTGAGTTGCCCGTTTGCCAGGGTCCCTTCCTCAGCCCAGGGCTGGGGACCCACCTGTAGGTGACGCTGAAGCCCAGGTACAGGATGCAGAAGAGCAGGAACTCCTTGTAGAGCAGCTTGTAAATGCTCCCCCGCCACAGCACCAGCAGCTTGTAGAAGCCCCCAAAGCGGGCATTGGCCACCCGGGCGGTGTAGGAGACGGTCATGGGGGCACCTGGGGAGGAGGAGGAAGAAGAAGAGGAGGAGGAGGAGGAGAAGGGATAGGGCAGCGCTCGCCCCACCACCGGGGGCCCCTCTGCTCCTGCATGGGGGGGGGGGGGGGGGCAGTCTGCAGGCAGGGAGGCTACGTCCGGCTTCACCTTTCCCTGCCTGGGATGAGGGGGGCAGAGAGCCGGGACCGGACAAGCAGCTTCCCAGGGTTAGAGGGACGGAGAGGAGTCCCTCTAAGGGGGTCAGTAAGCCCCACCTGGGGGGCATTTCAGATTCAAAATTTTTTTTTTTTTTGGCAGGGCATTGATAGGAAAAGCCCCTTACAAGCATCCTCCACCCCAGGAGATGCCAGAGGGAGGCAAGGGAGAGCATTTACCCGGGGGGGGGGGGGGAAGAGAACGAGAAACAGTTTGGTCCCGTCCCCCCCATTACCCTTGAGGGAGATTTAACTCCCCTCTCCTCCCTCAATTGCTAGGGTCCCATAGGGGAGAGGGTCTGGTACGCCAGGACCAGAACGGGATTCAGCCCCCGTTAGCCCACCCCAGGTAAAAAGCCCTGACACACTCACCTTTTGGAGCAGAGGCTGTCCCGTGCCCCCAGCAGCTAAACGCACCCCTCTCCTGTGTCTGGAGGCGGAGGGGATAGGGGCTGCCTCTCCGGGATGGGAGAAGGGAGGCTTCTGCTTCAGGTGATCCTCTCGCTCACTCTCCCTCCCTGGCTGGTCCTGCACGGTCTCAGTCTCTCCCCACCTTCCTGAGGCAGCTCCCCTCCTCTCCTCCTCCTCTCCTGGGTCTGGGGCTGCTGCAAAGGCTGAGTTTTCCCTAGGAGATGGAGGGGATGGGAGAAGAGACGCTTCTGCCTCAGGTGATCCTCTCTCTCTCTCTCACTCTCCCTCCCTGGCTGGCCCTGCACCGTCTCAGTCTCTCCCCTCCTCTCCTGGGGGAGGATGTCCCCTCACTGGATTAAGCCAGCTTTGGGGCAGCCTCCTGAGTGGCGATGCCCTGGCCAAATCTTAGTAGCACAATAGGCTTTGGAGCCCGGGGCGGAGCAGCCCAGGACACCTGCTGAGAGCCGAGAGTCAGCACCACAAGCCAGGGGATGTCAGGGTTTCCAGGAGGACTGAGGGTTTTAATCTGAAAAGCAGAGTCCTCTGCAGATAAAGGGAAGGTGCTTACCCCTGTCTAAAGGCCTTTGGGAGAGGGAGGTTAAGCTGATCTTTTTGACTGCTAGGAAAGGAGTTTGCCTCAGAAGAGAGAAGCTACCTGCCCTAGCGCCCCTTATGTACCTTGTTTGGCGGGGTAAAGATTCAATTATTGCACCTTTACCCAATTAGATTAAACCACACCTGGTAACACTCCTTGCAGATTTAACTTTTTACCTGACGTCCCCTAACCTGTTGGGTGTCTGAACTCAATTGTAAGCTCTAGGAAGCAGGGACTGCCTGATGGGTGTTTTGGTACAACTTGTCATGCTGTTATCTATGTTTACCAGCAGCAAGGGAGAAGGGAAGAACAGAAGGAGGGGGTGGCTAAGAGCATTTGGGGGGAGAGAGAGAGAGGGGGGGGGGGTTATCTGTGACAGAGGAAGCTTCTGATCTGAGGATATGGGTTACACACATCCACTCGCTGCCAGCGTTAGCCCATGTGGCATCAAAGTAACGCATAAAGTGGTAAAAAATCTTCCAGACATTGCCCCGGTTCTGATGCCGGTCCAGATCGTCTCTGCTCAGGTCCTGGTTCTGGCTGGCCTGCTCCAGTAATCTTCCTGCAGAGTTGCAGTGCAGGCAGAGCCTGGCATCCTGATCCCATTATTCTGCATGTCTCTCTGCTGGCCTGGAAAAAGCCTGGACACGGATCTGTCTCAGTCCAGCTTCTCCTCTTTCCCCCCACAGGAGGCGTACTGGGGTTCTAGGGCTGTGGCTGTGTGAGTGCTCCATAGGTGCTGAGTGTCTGTGCTACAGGGGTTTGTAATGTCGCGCAGTACCCGGAGGTGGAAGGGAAACTTTGGGGTTTTTTTAGACACATCTTCAGATTCTCTCTAGGAATAGAAGTGCGGGAGGTGCTCGCCCCAGATTTTATTCTTCCAAATTGCTGAATCGGGTGGGGTTGTGGGTTTAAGCCCCTTCGCTCTATCCTAAGGCATTGCCCTGGATGATCTCCCTGAGCTCAGGTTCAGGAACGTTGCCCTTTTCTGTTTGAAGATTGCTTAGCAATCTTGCGGCTTACGCTGGGCGCACATTTTTTTTTTTTTTGCATGCAGACATTATTCCCCATCCAGCAAGGACAAAATGCACGTGGCAACGTGAACAGAACTGCACCCAAGTTAGCAAAGGCCTGGATTGGCCACTGTTGGAAACAGGATGCTGGGCTTGATGGACCCTTGGTCTGACCCAGTATGGCATTTTCTTATGTTCTTATTACTCCCCACCAGTGCTGAGAGGGGTGTGCGGGATTACCTCCCGGCTTCTCACTGCTGGAAGCTTAACTCCTGTAACATTACTTGGGCTAACGTTGGTCTAGGGGCGGGGGCGACAGCTCTGGGACAGCATTCCCTCCCTTGGTAGTGAGGCTGGCACAGTATACCCAGCTCTCCCTGTGCCCGCCCCACAGCATTCCCCGGGCTGATACTCCGCGAACCACCACCGACAGCAGCCGCCTTCCTCCTGCCCGGCTCTCCACTGTCTCCTGCTTGCAGATGTCGTGCGGACAAGGGCAGCCAAAGCACTATTTCTGCACAGGAAGCATACTTTATGTGCAGAGTAAATGCTCAGAGCACCAGTTTTATTTTCTGCGCACAGTTTTGGGGGAGCATGCTTTAACTCCCATGCATTAACAGTAGCTTACTGCAAGGGGAGTTAAATTCTTTTTTTTTAGCACGTGTATTAAAACTCTGGGGCCCGGAGTGGAGTAGCAGCCTAGTGGTGAGCGCAGCGAGCTACCAACCAGAGCACCCGTTTTCCAAACCCGCACACAGCCACGTCTCCTGAGCGCCCGATGCTACAGACGCACTAGGAACGCACAATCTAGCACTAGTGCGGCCCTCTTAATGCGGGAGCTCATCATGATAGGTCAGCACACGCCTGCGATGAGCGCTCCATACTGCGCAAGCCCGCTGGGAACAGGGAAATAGCCGCAGTTCCTGAATGCAGTCCGGGTGGAAGCGCCAAACGGCGGAATATAACATCAAATAAACAGGCCCTGTCTAAATCTTCCAGTGCTTCCCATCAGAGAGTTTCCTCCCCTGTTGCACCGGGCTTTTACCTCTGTTCTCCAGAGCCTGCGGCAGGGGCTGGACTCCAGTTACTGCCCCCCGTGTCCCAAGCTGCAGCTATGGCTGAGCCAGCACAGGGCATGGAAGGGTCAGCCAGGCTCCCCCTCAGATAAGAATTATTACTGACAGAGGTGAGGAGGGCAGGTGCTCCTTCAGAGAGGGATTAGGATTGGCAGAGGAGAAGAGGGCCAGGCACCCCACGGCGAGGGATTAGTGCTAGTGGGGCTTGGAGAGGGTAACTTTCTATCTGAAAAGGGAGAATGAGGGTCCTGCCTGCTATAACCCAGCAGATCGAGAGGGGAGGTGCAGGGGCTTGGGGGTAATATCCATGCAGGCTGGTTACCTGCCCCCTCCCCGGTTCTTCCACAGGACTGCACCAAGATTTCTCAGCACTCAAGGGGGCCGACGCAATACAATGCGTGACCAAAAACACTCACACAGTCACCTCTCTTGGGCGGCCGATGCAACATGTAAAGGAACAGATGCGCTAGGAATAAATTGCGCATCCCCGGTGCCAAGGAGTGGCATCAGGCGCTCAGGGTTACCAAACAGACACTCGATTTACGAGCGCTGCTTTTAGCTCAGGGCAGCTAAGGTAGCGGCACAATGTACACGGGCTGGAGCGTGCATAGTGTGTGTGGTTATTGTAGACACGGAAGTTTTATTTTTCAGGATGCACCGTTCCCTGATTTCTCCTACTTGTATCGTGATGAGTCTAAGGAGAAGGAACTACAGAAAAGCAGTATTCCCTCCCAGTACACCCCTTGCCATGCAGCCGGACTCTACGCCTGCTCCAGTAAAAGTGCACCTTGGCTGCAAGGGGATTTTTTTGCAGCGGAGGTAATAGCTAACAGCCTCATCTACACTGCATTTACGTGTGAGGAGAGCTTGGAGCTCTGCTTTGGAGGCACTGCTCCCCTTACTGTACTGGGGGGGTTATGGACACATGTCCAACCACTCGTTAACCTGAGCGCTCTTTAGTGCATCAGCCTGTCCGCTCGTAAAGATGGCACAACAGTCAGGGATGGCTCAGAGAGAAGGCAGAAGCACAGGGGATTGTGTCATGCTCTGTGATCACCAGCACCATAAAATATTAACCTACCTGATTCTCGGCTCTAGTGTTTCCATTTTGGGTATTTTATTTATTTAAAATATTTATATTCCACTTCTAGTAACAGTCATGCTAAGCAGATTACAGCAGGAGCATAAAACATCAAGTTAACACAACAGTAAATTAAACCACAAACACAACTCGCACACAGTGCAGATGTCGGCATGCTTCCTGAAACAAGATGGTCTTTAATGCTCACATTCTCTTTTTTTTTGTTTCATCGATAAGCAGGCTGAATGATCCATGACAGGTGGGTGACACCAGCCCGCAGCACTGTACACCCTCTAGAACTTTGAGCTCCAGTGAGCATGTGCGGGAGCTCCCCTGCAGGCAATGCCTCATCAGCCTTCTCAATCATCATTTTTTGTCCAAGCACAAGCACGCTCTTCGCTTTCTAAAACCTTTTAAAAAAAAAAAAAAAAGTGATTTTCTTTCTTCGGTTTACCCATTTTAGATACCTTGCTGCCCCTGCCGCAGCCCCAAATAGCACTTTTCAATGCGAACTGTAAAAATATATATATATTTTTTTTAAAGTCTTTGCCACCTCAACCTATTGGGCCAGAAGCAGCAGCCTGTTGTGATGAATTCAAAAGCTGCATCTAAGGCACGGTAACATCCCTCACTGATGGCCACAAACTGTGCTATTGCTGCCTTTGCCCAGACCACATTCAGGCATATGGCGGGAAAGTCTTCCAAAGCTCCCTGCTCATACTTCTATAGGTATAATATCTTAATGACTGCACTGAAAAGCTACAGCCTGCTGCTGGTGGAAGTTATTACGTCCAACCACGGTCAGATGCAAAAGAATGCAGCTGTTGTCATCTCCAACCTGTCCATGACTCCGGTTCATGCACCTCCTTCAGCCTTAAATCGGAACTTAATCAACTTAGAGCGAGCACCATCCAAGCCCATGGGCATGAGGTGGTAGTGGACCTCCCCGGGGATAGCCTGTTTGGTGAAAAACTCAGAGAAAGGGTTGCTCAAATAAAAGAGGAGAATATAGTGGTCCGATCCTTCGACAGCTTTCGAGCAGCCTTTCACTTCAAGACCCTCCTTCGCTTACAAAAGATAATCTTTCCAGAGATGCCTCTAATCGACCTTTTCGACTGCATTGTTTAGCTTCTCTTCCGGTGCAAACGACAGCAAGCAGTTCCAGCAGGACCTCAGCCACGGGAATGCTGACATCCTAAAAACCACCCAACAGGCCCAAGCTAAACCTGGGCAGAGTTTTTAATCTCTCCAGATGATCATTTCTACTCTTTTCCAGCATAGGGCAGAATCCTGGCCTTCCTGAGAGCAAGGCGCCAGATAACCAAGGCCTGCTGGGTCCTCACAATCGTGCAGCATGGATATCGTTTGTGTTTCTTCCGGCTACCATCCCTTCCGCGTTATTCCACTCTGATTTGTCTCACTTGGCACAGCTTCCCCTAGCAGTGCAATCGCTTCAAAAGCAAGCGACAGAGCCAGGCCCTGCCTCCCAACGTGGACTCCTGACGTTTCCTCAGCCCCAAGAAGTCAGGAGGACTGAGGCCCAGTCTGGACTTGACACACATCTACTCTGGACTAAAGCAGTTTGGGAAGTTTCAGAATGTAAGACATGTGTTGTTAAATACTTGGAGAAATTTAAAATTGATTGCCGCAGCACGATTTTCCCTTACAGCCAGAAGGAAGAATGAATATGCGCTCTCAATCCAAAGGATTATATTTGCTCATACACACTTGTCCATCCTTCCCACTGGCATTACTTTCGCTTCAAGGTGGATTCTTCCCGCTATAAATACAAGGTGCTCCTGTTCTGCCTATCAGCAGCTAAGAGAGTCTTGATGAAACGCCTCCCAGGGCAGCAGCACACCTGCCTTGCCAAGGGTTCAGAGTTTTCCCATCCCTAGATGACGGGCTAGACATAGCAAGTTCTCAGGAAGGCGTAACGACTGTCCCTGCACAAGACAATTCCTCTTCTACAAGAACTGGGTTTTCTGGTCAACTTCGCAAAATCAAATCTAGTGCAGACTCAAAAGAATCTTCATCAGAGCATGAACAGACTCGCTACACGAAGAGTGAGCGAGCCAGAGAAGTCCTTAATGGCCTTAGGTCATTCATGTAGTCCCTCTAACCTGCCTTCATATCCGTTACTTTTAGTGGGGTCTGAGCTCTCAATGGGATCAGCTACTGCAACCATAGTACAGATTTCTGAGGACATTAAATTGGAAGTGGCACCCCTGCATACTTAGGAGGGAGCTCTCCTCATCAACTAACACTAATGACCAACATCTCCACCAAAGGATGGGGCACTCACACAGATACCTTCTGTCAGCATTCACACATCTTCTTCCGGGGAGAAACATTTTGATTCAAACTGGCAACCAAGGTGTCAAACAAACTAGGAGGTGTAGGGCCATGGCCCCTCTGCCAGAAAGTGCTAAAGATTTGGAATATAGCTTTCTGTTCCCTTCCGATGCAAATAGGATGCTAATGGTAGACCCCATAAGACAAATAGTTTGTCAGCTATTGCCCGTCACAGAGCCCATTTGTGTGGATGGAATAGTCTAAGGCCATGCACCAGCATGCTGGAGATCGGACAGTAATGCCCACTTAGTTTTACTCAGTTTTACCCAGCAATCCCAGGTTAGCTCAGAATGCTTTCCTGGTCAATTGGGGAACAAACCTCATCTACACTTTTCCACTGATTGCCAGATCAGTGCAGAAGCTTCTGCAAGACTGCACACTTCCTTGATCCTCATCGCTCTCATGTAGCCCAGTCAGATGTGGTTTGCATTATCTTGTATGACTTTCCAGCAGCCCCCCTCCCCCCCAATACATCTGTGGACAAATCCTACGAGATGAAGGGACACTGTATCATTCTGAACTCACAGTTCTCAACCTAACAGCCTGGTTGTTGAACATTCAGCAAGCACGAATCTCTTTTTGCCCAAAGAAATTGAAGACATACTGGTCTTGTCTAGAAAGCCATCCACTAGGAAAAGCTATGCCTTCAAATGAAATAAATATTCCAAGTGGTGCCAACTGACCATTTTGGACTCGTTTCTTGCAAACCCAACTCTTTGCTAACATTCTTGCTCCTTCTTTCTCACTCAGGTCTTGCCATGTCCTCTGTAAGAGTACATCTCAGCACCAAAGCGGCTTGCCATGTTCTGGTGGACAGTAAACTGATTTCTACTCATCCATTGATATTGAGATTTATGAAAGATCTACGGCATGTCAAGCCTCCCGTACAAAAAACGGGATTTGAATGTCTTTTCTCAACTGATAAAACCAACATTTGAGCCTTTAGAGACAACATTAAGTTCTTGACATGGAAAGAGGTGCTCCTTGTAGCTGTGTCCTCAGCTAGAAGAGCCAGCGAACTCCAAGCTCTCGTTCACTATCCACTATATATGCAACATTTTAGCGTGGTCCTCCGTACTCATTCAAAGTTTCTTCCAAAGGCTGTCTTGGCTTTCCGTATCAATCAATCCATTGCATTACTACCTTCTTTCCAAGACCAAACGTGCATGTGGAAGAGAAAGCCCTTCACACTTTGATATTTTAAGAGACCCTTGGCCTACTGTAAGAAATGAATTCAGCCACATCACCAAGCTTCCCAACTTTGTGTGTTTTACGACGCTAAAAAAAAAAAAAAAACAAAGCGGAAGTCGGTTGAGCGTAGCCACAAGTGTGAAAAAAAACCAAAAACTAGACCGATGCCTTGGAAGGTACAATATTTATTCTGATCCAGATTAAAAGTGAAAGTACCCATCACCTTTTCAGCTGCATCAGGGGCTCAGCCACTCAGATTACACAAATGTATATATCCTTCACATTTGCATAAAAATGTCAGTGTCTTATCGTTGTACTCCACGCCTTGAGAGAGTGTCCTACCGCACAAAGGAAAAACTCCCACACATGCTCAACAGAGCTCAAAGCTCTACCATGCGTTTGGTGCTGCTGGATGACATCATCCACGTCATGGCTGATTCATCTGATTAGCTATGGAAAACACCATTTACAGCAAGCAAACTTGCTTTATTGAGCCAATGTATTTTCTTATAAAGTTACAGTCTACAATAAAAGCAAAAGTAAAGTGCCACATCCTGGGATTCTTTTGGCCCAGCAATTTCCTCCAGCTCCATTCAATGGAAAGGAGGCTCTGAAACAAGGGATCAGGGTGGAGGACACATGTAACAAACATTCGAGAAAGCCTGGGACGAGCACAGGGAGAGACTGAAGGAATTATAAAGCTGAGCAGGAGGCGTGGACAGGTCTTATCTGCCGTCACGTTCTAAGTTCTATCGGGTTCCCAGCTCAGTCAGAATCAGCTTTTGCTGGGCTTCAGCACGATGAGCCTTCAGCTCAGCACTCCCCTCAGGATTCTTCATATCCTCTCCTAGCAGCGTCCCGTCCTCACGGCAACCACCTCAGCTCTGCTGCTCCTTCCAGGACCCTGGTACCACGAGCCCCCTGTCCGGCTACTGGTGGCCTTTGCCTGATGGCAGAGAGGCCCTGCTCGGGAGAGGTGTGAACGCTGCGGCAGCTCCAGTCCCAGCTAGCCCTGGTCCCTCTGCACGGCAGCGGCCACCCCCTCCCCGCTCCCTAAATGTGCCCTTCAGCCGTCCATGCTGTGCTGAAAATGGGACTCGCCAGTCCTCGGGAAAGATGCAGGCAGGGTGAACTCTACGTTGAGTTGTTTTTTGTTACCCTAATTTCAGGACCAGGAGAGTTTCCTTAGTAATAAGAGCAGGCTTAGCTTTTATCCCTTGATGTCAGTGCCTTGGACTGCTTTTATACAATGAGAATGTTTAGTTATTCCTTATTAGAAGCTGAAGGCAGGACCCTTCCTCTGTAACTAAGCATTGACGGCCGTCTGCCAGAGCTACGCCGGGATGCACGCACCGAGGGCGATTCTTATAAGAGGGGCAGTTAAGGTCCCTCTTCCCAGAAGTGACAGCACATGCGAGGGGTTGCTTTGTATCCGGCTGCTTCTATCAGAGCTGCCTGGGGATTTTACTTCCTGTCCCACACTCTCCCCCCCTGGGCCAGCCCTGCCCACAGGCCCTGTTAATCCGGGCACGAGCCGTCACAGAGGGGCAGAACATGGGAATAGTCCAGATCCTCCCAAATCTGGCTGCCGGGTGTAACTGCCAGAGATACACAAGCAGGCTGAGAAGACCTAGAGACCAGAATCAGGTGGGCCCTGGGGGAAGAAAAGGGGAGAGCCAGCAGGCAAAGAAACCAGAGGGGCACTAAGTGTTTCCAAATAAACTATTTATTGTAAGATTCGGCAGATTGCAAAGGACTGGGGCCCCGAGCTCCTCTGCACCACATGCCCCCTGCCGGGCTCTCTGATCCTGTGCAGACAGAGGCAGGAAAGACGTCAAACGCCGAGTGTGCAGGGGGCAGGGATGCATGCGAGACCGAGAAATGAGACTACAATGTTTACACTACCTAACTTCAGGCTGTTCCCCACCCACCCCAGCCCCGCTTTCACGATCACCATTAAAACCGAGCGTCCCCGCACCGTTCCCCACCCAGGATGGGCAATAGGTAATAAATATGTAGACGAGGCAGGCTGGGGAGGACGGCACAGCAGGCCCTGGGGCTGGTGATAGGGGGAGAAGGGGGGGCGGATAGAGCTGGAATGGTTAAAGGTGAGATTGCCCTCCAGCTCATTTCCCACTGGGGGGCTTGTAAGGCTCCAGCAGCAATCTGGAGAAGGTGTTCACTTTGTCGGCGCCCCGCACTTCGTGGGGCAGCAGTGGCAGCTTCACGATGTGGAAATCTTCATACAGGTCCTCCATCTGAAGGGGCAGAGAAGAAGCAGTAAGGCAGAGCCCCGACGTACGGGGCGAAGTACACAGACCCAAGCCCGCCCACCCCCCCGAGGATCCCGGAAGGCAGGGCCACAGCTCGCGTGCCAGCCGGGGGATCTGCTGTTCACCCACACCAGGTGCTGGGGTTTCCACTTCCTGTCTTTGTAGGACGTACGACACGGTCACTCCCCCCTCCCTTATGGGAGGAAATTCTCAGACTGCCCAGTTTGGGATGAAGCCTGTGGATACTTCCTGCCTGGGATCTCTGCATGGTTTCAAAGAGAAACTGTGTTCACTTTGCACCCCTGGCAAGTCTGAAAGGGAAAACCTGCACGCACTTCCTGAAACGATGCAAAGCCCACGGGTAAAAAGCGTGCAGGCAGTCTGAAAACATGCATTACTTCTCGCTCCCTGGGGCGCGGATAAGAGTCCAACGCTTGCTGTTTATCCTTACTGAAAGGAGGGTAAGTCACTCACGTAAAGGGCTCTAAAAGGGTCTCCTCGCCATGGGAAACTCAAGGACACGTTCTGCGCGAGGAGGACCGGAAGACCAACTCTTACCTGGTCCAGATACTTGGACTGGATCTTGTGCCGGGCCTCGCACATCTTGCAGGGGCGTTCGGGGTCCGGGAAGACCAGCTGGTTCACAATTATGTTGTGCGTGTCAATCTTGCACTTGGCAAGCTCCTGGATGAGGCGCTCCGTCTCGTAGAGGGACAAGAACTCGGCAATGCAGACGCAGATGAATGTGGTCTGCTCCTGAGGGGAGTTAAATCCAGGCACACACATCAGGTTGGGGGAAATCAAGGTAGAGATGTCTATCTTTTTTTTTTTCTGTTTCGTGGTTCGGTTCGGGTCCCCCGCGGGTAATTTCGTTTTTTCCCCGCGGGTTCCCGAATTTCGCGTTGGTGCGCACCAACAAGAAATACGAATTTTTCCGAAATTTCGGGAAAACTGTTTTTCGTTTCAGAGCGCTCCCCATCCACGACGAATTAGACAATGTCGCTGAAACTGTGCGATTCGTTTTGAAACGAATGCACATCTCTCTATCAAGGACCTATCCTTGCCGTCACATTCGGTGGCCCGAATATAAATTTCTTGCCGACTGTTGTCTGCTGCCAACTACTCAAGACAAGGCTCCACCTCAAAATTAAGGTTTCACCACTGCCTGCAAGCAGAAGGGATGTCCGACCCCTGCGGTAATTCACCTGTTTCAGGAGGAATGGCTCCCTCCAAGGGTCCTTACCGGATCTTTGAACTGCTCGCTAACGGATCGGATGACTGGGAGGGTCTCCTCCAGCTTGGAAGCCAGCTGGTCAGCGTTCATGTCCCCTAGACCCAGCATGTTGCACATCTACAGAGAAGCAGAGAGGAGCAGTGAGTCCACGCTCAGCGGCAGAGCAGAGCCGCGCCCCCCCAGCTGCCTTACCTGGGATATGAAGGGGCTGATCTGGTTCTTGATCTGCATCAGCCTCCCCAGCCCCCGCTCCACGATGGTAGGGAAGTTCAGCAGCCGCAATGTGTGTCCCGTAGGCGCCGTGTCGAAAACCACCACTGAGAAATTCATTCCTTTCACCAACCTGAAGACAGAGGCACGGGATTACACGCAGCAGCAGCAGCCGTCGTCCCCAGGGCCCTGCTGCAGGGATTGGGGGGGGGGGGGGGGGAAGAGTGAGGAGATGGCTCTCTTGGGGGAGTTGAGGGTGAAGGCTCATGGTGCCAGAATCGGGAAGAAAAAGGAGAAAGATGGGGGCCAGAGTGGCAGGAACCGGGCAGTGCCTTCAGGTTACAGAAACATGCAGCAGTACTCAGACAACGAAAGGGCAGCAAAGAGCAACCACAAGTTACAGCCTAAGGCATGAAGGCTCTCCAGGTGCCCCCTCTCTCTCTGCACTGTAATATTTCCAGCCAGCTCTCACCTCATGACCTCGGCATAGCTCATGGCCTCATCGATGCCTGGGAAGGCGCTCATGGCTTCTTGCATCATTTTCTTCCCCATGCTCAGCATGTTGTCTTCCTCAAAGAACTCGTCTGGCAGCTCCGCTACGCCCAGGCTTGGGTCTATCTCCTGCAGGGAAGGGATGGGAAGGTGGTCACGGGGAGGAACTCGTTAAAAGAGAGAGGTCTCACGCAGTGCGCCAAGGAAAGGAAGCTCCCGAAGATGGGCTGTGGTTTTTAAAGTATTTCTAACCCACCCATCTGCTCTACTAGGCGGGTAACAATAAGAACAACCACAACGGTTAAAAGTGAACACCACAATACACACACACACGTTATACAGATGAATAAAAATACATAACACAAATCAAACCATCTGCTGATCCGATACTAAAACCAGGATACGGCCTGTGCGAAAACCCACACTCTGGAGCCACAGCCTCTGCCAACGTTACGAAATCGCGCAGCATCAACGAGTCTGCTCAGAGTCACGAGGACAAACTAATAAGCAGCCTGGCAAATACTCAAATAAGCCTGGAGCATCTTTTGAGATCCGATTATGTAAGTTTCGGTCTTAAGCTGGTAAATTCATTCCAAGCCACAGAGAACAAACAATCTTTGGCAAACGGAGGCTACACGCGGCTGTGAAGATGACCTCGGATTCCGAAACGAGCAAACTAACCTTATATGTCCTTCGCCAGTCGACGGGCAGCCAGTGCAACAGGCCCCCTTACGATTCGCGCCGCGCCATTCTCCAAAGTCTTGAGGGCCTTAAGTGTTGACTGCAGGAGGCCAATGTCCAACGCGTTACAGTAAAATCGACAGAGGAGGATGCTAAAGGCCCAAAAGGACCTTGAGATTCGGCAATAGAAGGCTTAAGATCTCCGGGCGGACGAAGCTTGTAAAAGCTAATTTCAAAACAACCACTGAGATCCAAATGAAAGAGAAGAGTCCAGAATTACGCTCACATTACGAACCTGGCTAGAAATCCCAAATTTTCACTCCATCAATAGTAAGTGAGCAGGTGGCCGAAGAGAAGAAAACCCAGACAGAGCGAGCGCCTCCCTCTTTTTAACATTCACTAAAAACAGCCTATTATCAGACAACCAGCCCTGATAAAGCCTCCACCATGGGCGGATAAATCCAGATAAAAACCCGATAACCAACATCAAGATTAGCTAAAAGCCGACAAAGAGGAAACAAATTAGTAATACACAGCCAACAATGCAAATGGTGTGGATTTCGAGCCCTGCGTCAACGTGTCAAGACCACCCCGTCAAAAAAAAAAAAAAAAAAAGATGGAAGCCATGAGTAAAGTTTAGATGTCAGAATGATTTGCTGAAGACAGCCCGGCGCTATAGTATAACCCGGCACATTGCATGCTGCTGATATATCTAGCAAAGTCAGAAACTATATCAACTCTGTGCTCAAAACCCACACCGAAATACGTCAGAAAGAGATGGGACAATGGTAGCGTTTCAGTGCTGCGTGCCAACCAAAAACCAAACTAACGATTATCTAATAAACTACCTATGCATTGTTTCAACACTATCTTACAGCACTCTGGCTAGAAAAGGCTGATAACTGGCAAAGTCAGCAGGGTCTTTAACAGAGGACGAACAAAAGCCATCCTTAGCATGTGGGGAACTAGGCCTTCATGCAGAGATGCATTGGCAATACTGGTGATGACCTCCTGCATCAGCTTAATAAAAAAAGACATTTCAGCAGGTTCTGAAAGGTCAATAAGCATCCCCTTAAGTTAGCCACGTCGTCAGTAATCACCTCACTACCTATGCCCAGTGGCAGATGGGTCCCAGGGCAGCGTAGGACACTGTCAGAACTGCTTCGGAAGAGTTCTCATTGTATCAAGAAAGAAAAACATCAAAAAACTCTCACTTTCACCAGCTAAAGAAGCAACACTGTGCCCAGAAATGGGAGCAATTAAAGCCTGAACAATACGAGCCAGTTCACGGGGGCGGTTAGGAGCGGTTCTAACACAATGATAGCAGTATTCTCTCCTCGGCCCATCCATTGTGCGGCGGCAGTCTAAAATCAGAGCTTTACGCCAGGAACGCTGTTTAAATAACTTTCATTCGTGGCAGAATACCAGCACAGTTCATACTGAAAACATGATCAGATCTTACTATAACCCTAAGAGAGAAAGATAACCCCCACTGGACAAACGACTCAGAAAAGCAGGACACACTTTGTTTATTAAAAAGCAAAAGCTCTTGTATGAAAAGGCAGGTGACCCCCCCTTCATTCAGCAACCGGTGGCACTGCCTTCAGTAGCGATGACTTCAACTAAACGTTTCTGGAACTGCTCGTCAGTCTCTCTCGCTTCCCTTTTCAGGAATTCTGGCCACACGAGGGCTTCCTTGCCCTTCACGTCAGGTCTTGCCACAAACACCATTGCAACAGGTGGGTTTGTGTCGGGACTTTGGCGTCGGCAATCCAAAACACAAAACCTCTTCTGCCATTCTGTAGCAGAGAGAGAGAGAGTCACTTGAATGTTTAGGGTCCTCTCACCTTCCTGCCATGACCCACTTTTGTTTGGCTCAGCTGATGGAGAGAAGATCTAAAACACATTCTGAAACAGAGCAGAACTCGAGGTTCCAATAACGGCAAAGCCAGCAGCCCCGCGTCACGATACCTGCACAACCATGCTCGATAGTCAAGACGACGTTCTTCCTTTGGTTTTCACCAGAACATGGAAACAGCCTCCCAGTGGGGGATGGTGGAGACAAGGACGGTGTCTGAATTCAAGAAAGCACGGGGTAGACACAGGATCTCTGAGGAAGAGGAAGGGATCATAAAGCTGGGCATGGGATGTGGATAGGCCGCATGGTCTTTTATTTGCTGTAAAACCACTGCTGTAACTGGAAAGGAAACCTTTGGTCTTATCAGCCAAATTTTCTTTCCTCGAGTCCTGACAGATCAGTCCAGACACATGGGCTTTGTCCTCCTCTCAGCAAAGAAGAACTAGAAAGCTGTTAATTTCCTTTCGTCTCAACAGACCAGTCCAGATGAATGGGTTGTCCTTGCTCGCGAGCAGGAGGCAGAGAACAAGCCTTTTCTGAAGTCATGTACCCCTAGCAGGAAAGAATAATCACACACACGGCTGTCCTGTCCTTTTTCTCACCTCCCTGTACGCTAATGCTAGGGGGAATTCCTAAATATTTCTGAACAAGAACCAAACAGAAGAATGAGAAAGGCGCTAGTGCCCCTCAGGTGGGTTCTGGACCGGTCTGTCATGACTCAAGGAAAGAGAATTAACAAGCATGCTTAAGCTTCACATTCCTTATCCTGCTAGATCAGTCCAGACAAATGGGATGTGCCTGAGCAGTACCCAACCCAGGGGGAGTGGGGCCATCGTGGCCTCCAGGACTTTCATGACAAATAAGTCCTTCTTGGCTTGAAAGTAACTTGTAATGCTTGACAAATAAATGTAATAAAGCCATGTGCCTGTCTTGCATGTCCTGTGGAAAGAACAGTTTTTGCTCTGCCCACAGGAAGGCCTGTTGCCCTCCCGGAGTGCACTCTCAGCCATTCTAGGATCCTTCTGCCTTTTCTGAGGCCGAGGCAACCGCATCCTTAATCCATTTTGCGATGGACATTTTTGAGGCTGCTTTCCCATTCTCTGAAGAGGACAAACAGCCTATCTGACGTCCAGAAGGCATTCATAACTGCAGCAGGATTGTTTTTGTCTGACTGCAGCCGCTGGTGTATCCATCTTTGACATAAGAAACAGGTGGTCCACATCTGCCTGTTGGACTGGGCAGAGTACTGGCATGGCTCTCCTGATCCTAAGGGAGGAATTCAGGGTCTCCCATTCCATCGTAATCATCTCCTGTACTGCAGAATTAAGGGGGAGACTTTAGGGAGTTTCTTAATCCCTATTAAAACAGGACTTCTTCGTGGAGCTGCTTCCTTTTCCTGTTTAAGTCAAAGCTTCCGATAAGTGCGCGACAAGTTCAGCCTTCCGAAAGAGTCTCACCAGCGTGTCCTCACCTCCACGTGCTGTCATCTCTGCTTCTTCAGAGCCTTCTTCCGACTCCTGTGTCTCTCTCACTCTGGATGCTACGGGAAGACCAGGAATGGTCCAGAGAAACAATTGTCATGCTGGGTCAGTGCAAGGTCCATCGAGCCCGGCATTCAGATCTCAGTACCCAGCAGATTCCATAAAGCAGATCTAATTTCTGTTCCTCGCTCCCAGGGAAAGCATAGCTTTCTCTAGTCTACCTGGTTAAAAATGTGATATGGGCTTTTCTTCCAGAACCTGTCCGGACTCTTTTAAACACCTCTTTCCTAATCACCTTGATCACGATCTCTGGCACAGATTTTACAGTTTGATAGTGCGCTGAGTGAAAAAGTTTAGTTTGTTTAATACTTACAGAAGTAAATCAATGTGATGTACAATGAACAGATTAACATGGTGTAATTAAAGAATGTAAAGCAATAAAATGAACAGCACAAGATAAAAATCTGTTTTCATGTTTGATGCCTACCATTGTATTACTTTTGTTTCTATGAATGTTTATCCACCTTATAACACACATTTTGAATGTTTTAACCGTAAACTGTTTTGAGCTAGTGAATGACAGTATATAAAACATTTAAATAAAATAAACAAACATCTAATGTGAAGTTAAAGACAGACAACAAATACCAGAATACCCTAACACGAAAATAGTGAGGTTCAATTACAGAGAAGGTTTGAATACAAATAAGCAAAAACCAAAATGGTATAAAACATTAAAAGAAATATAAGAAACCTAACAGGAACACTTATGCTATAAGTGGTTACCTTATAGCATGAATGTGTCTCCCCCCTTTCCTTTCCTACTATTTGAGAGGCTATGTAGGCTAGGGCTCTTTGGTCTGGAAAACAGACAGCTGTGAGGGAACATGAGAGAAGTTTATAAAATCACGAGTGGCAATGATAAGCCTAACCAGGGGCTATTTCCATTCTTCACTTCATGCTCAAGCCCTCCAGTAACACCATTAGGTAGTGGCGTTCTTCCACATGCCCCATCCAGAGTCTAAAGTGACCCTTTCCCACTTACCATGGCAAACAAGTTGTCATAGCCCTTCACTTTGGTGGGGACTTTGGAGAACTTCTGGTCGAAGGCATCCGAAATATTGTGTGCAGGGTCAGTAGAGATGATGAGTACACTCTCCCGCACCTTGGATAACTGCACAGCCAGGCTGCAGCTGAAAAAAGGGAAGACAAGAAAAGTTTGCACAAACTGGGGGAGAGTGGAGGATTCTGGACAGTGATCAAAGATTTCAGGAAAGGGCTTTATATGGAGGCTAGGAAGGGAAGGGACGTGAGAAAGGTTTCAGAGGAGGGAAGACAGGTTTGTGCTGGGGAGAAGGAAGCTGAAAAGAGTTTTTAGGAGGGGGAGGGAAGGAATTCTGGGGAATTCTTGTGAGAGGTTTGTGCAGGGGAGGGGGAATGAAGGGGGAGAGGGAAGGGAGATTTGTCAGGGAGAGGGAATTCTGGCAAAGGGGAGGTTCTTCTAGGAAAGGGGGATGGAGGGAAGGGGAGATTCATATGGATGAAGGAGAATAGAGGGGGAGAGGGAGTTCTGGGGAAGGAAAGGTCTGTGCAGGGGAGGGGGGTGGAGGGTAGGTCTGTAGGAGGGGGGAGGTTTGTATGGGCAAAGGAGAATGGAGGGAGAGAGAGAATTCTGGGGAAGGAGAGGGGGATCGAGGGTAGGTTCTGTATGAGGGAGGGGGAGGTTTGTATGGGCGAAGGAGAATAGAGGGGAAGAGAGAATTCTGGGGAAGGAGAGGGGGATGGAGAGAAGAGGTGAGGGAAGGTTTGTATGGGCAAAGGAGAATGGAGGGGAGAGGGGATTCTGGGGAAGGAGAGGGGGATGGAGAGAAGAGGTGAGGGAAGGTTTGTATGGGCAAAGGAGAATGGAGGGAGAGAGAGAATTCTGGGGAAGGAGAGGGGGATCGAGGGTAGGTTCTGTATGAGGGAGGGGGAGGTTTGTATGGGCGAAGGAGAATAGAGGGGAAGAGAGAATTCTGGGGAAGGAGAGGGGGATGGAGAGAAGAGGTGAGGGAAGGTTTGTATGGGCGAAGGAGAATAGAGGGGGAGAGAGAATTCTGGGGAAGGAGAGGGGGATGGAGAGAAGAGGTGAGGGAAGGTTTGTATGGGCAAAGGAGAATGGAGGGGAGAGGGGATTCTGGGGATGGAGAGAAGAGGTGAGGGAAGGTTTGTATGGGCAAAGGAGAATGGAGGGGAGAGGGGATTCTGGGGATGGAGAGAAGAGGTGAGGGAAGGTTTGTATGGGGGAAGGAGAATGGAGGGGGGAGAGGTTTCCAGGTGGGAAAAGTTTGGGGGCAGGGCCTCTCACCTGCAGGTGGTCTTGCCCACGCCGCCCTTGCCTCCCACGAAGATCCAGCGGAGGGAGCGCTGCTCGCTGATGTTGCTCAAGGTGGGGTCCAGGGGCTCCACGTCCGGCGCGTCCTCGAACTCCTCCTCCAGCCCCGCCGCTGCCGCCATCCTGACTCCTAGGCAGCAACAACCGTCCGCTGCGTGACGCCAGCCGGTCAGCCAATCCGCGGCCGATACGCATAAGAAGGTAGAACCAATCAGCGGCCGGGGCACGTGACCAAGGAGAACCAACCGCAGCGCGGAGCGCTGGTCACGTGACGTAAACAAAATAAAATAAGAACTGGATGTCTGCCCGGACGTTCCATAGTGACGACACACCCGGCGACACGAGCGACCCCCGTCTTGTCACGTGATGCGGTGAGGCCCAACCGCCGTTCAGCCGCCCGATTTCCCTTCCCCTCGCGCCACCAGATAGCGTCATGTGACTTTAAGGTCGCCGCCCCATTGGCCAATCTGCACCACAGTTCATTAATAAGTAATTTTCTGGCCGACTAGCGCGTCTTTAGCCGTGAACGGTAAGGAAAGGGGCGTGTCGGGGGCGGAGTCTGTCCCAGCATGCCCCGCTTCTCCTCCCCCCCGCGGTTCTTCTTCCAAGATGGCGGCGAGGCGGGGAGCTGCGGAAGCTTCGCGAAGCTCCGGGAGCAGCGGGGAGCGGCGCAGGCAGCCCGAGGCCGCCGGCTCCGGCATTAATCTCTTCGTGAACGACGGCAGCTTCCTGGAGCTCTTCAAGAAGAAGATGGAGGCGGAGCAGGGAGGTGCGGCCGGGCCGGCGGAGAACACCCAACCGCCTGGCACCGAGCAGGAGCCCGAGAAGAAGAAGAGCAGCGCCGCGCTCAGCTTTGTAAGAGGAGGCTGGAGGCCGGGACAGCCCCCCCCCCCCCCGGCCTACCACCCAAGGGAGAGGGAGGAAAGGCCGTGAAGTCCCCGGGGGGAGGGCGGAAGAGGCCCCAGATACCCCCGGAGCGTGGGAATGAGGAGAGAGAGATAGACAGGCAGACATCCTTAGGGAAAGAGGCCTGGAAGAGGCCCCTGACTCCCCCGGTGGAAGGGGAAGTGCAGGAGAGGGGAACAGGCCGAGACATCCCCGGGGAGAGAGGGGATGCAGCCCTCCAGGGGTGAGAGAGAGGGGAGGAACAGGCCGAGACATCCCCGGGGAGAGAGGGGATGCAGCCCTCCAGGGGTGAGAGAGAGGGGAGGAACAGGCCGAGACATCCCCGGGGAGAGAGGGGATGCAGCCCTCCAGGGGTGAGAGAGAGGGGAGGAACAGGCCGAGACATCCCCGGGGAGAGAGGGGATGCAGCCCTCCAGGGGTGTGGGAGAGGGGAGGAACAGGCCGAGACATCCCCGGGGAGAGAGGGGATGCAGCCCTCCAGGGGTGAGAGAGAGGGGAGGAACAGGCCGAGACATCCCCGGGGAGAGAGGGGAGGAACAGGCTGAGACATCCCCGGGGAGAGAGGGGATGCAGCCCTCCAGGGGTGAGAGAGAGGGGAGGAACAGGCCGAGACATCCCCGGGGAGAGAGGGGATGCAGCCCTCCAGGGGTGAGGGAGAGGGGAGGAACAGGCTGAGACATCCCCGGGGAGAGAGGGGATGCAGCCCTCCAGGGGTGTGAGAGAGGGGAGGAACAGGCTGAGACATCCCCGGGGAGAGAGGAGGCTTGAGACAGCTGTGGATAAGGGGCAGAGGCCTTGGCGATTTTGCATTGGGAATACTGTGCTGCACCTTCAAATTGTCATTTATTTATTTATTTGAGTTTTATATACCGTAATGTGAAGTACAAACTTCTATACCTGCCTACCAAGAGAGGTCATTCCAAAAGATCACAATAGATATTTAATAAAACGTCTGTCATTGTTTGTAAATATATGCCATCAAAACACAATACAAAAGGACATACATAGGGTGGAGTCAGTCCAGAGGGAGGCCACTAAAATGGTCAGTGGTCTTTGTTCTAAAGCACATGGGGATAGAGTTAAAGATCTAAACATGATGCACCCTGGAGGAGAGGGGAGATAGGATAGAGACATTCAGATATCTCAGAGGTTTCCATGCACAGGAGCTGAGCCTCTATCAATGGAAAGGAGGCTCTAGAATGAGGGGTCCTGAGATGAGAGAGAGGGGGAAGACTTAGGAGATATTTCTTTACAGAGAAGGTGGTGGGTGTGTGGAGGGGGTAAAGAGAACACTTTCTGATTTAAAGCAAATATGGGGCAAGCACAGGGGATCTGTTAAGACATCCAACTGTGGGAGAGAGGAAGGAGGGACAGATGGAGCAGCAGGAGGATCAAGGAAGGAAAGGCCTGCAACATTTCCTGTGGGGAGGAGAGACCAGTGGTACTCCCAGGGAGGATGGGAAGGCCTTTCCCTACCCTTTGTTTCCCCCGGGCCTGGTTTGCACTGTTGCATCCCCCTTCCTCCCCTTGTACTTGATATTTTTCTTTCCAGTTTTAGCTGAAAGTGGTTCCTAGCTTTGTTTCAGGAGTCCAGGACCAGTGCTTTTTTTTCATACAAGTTTGTGTTTGAGTGTCAGCTCTGTGCTTGGACCTTGCCTAGGAGCCCAAGCTGCGAGCTGAACCTTGGCGTGCTTCTCTGTTCGTGCTCTAATTCAAGGAATCCGTGTTCTGTTATATAGAGGGCAGCAATACCATTACAGCTACCAGAGCTCGTGTAACGGTTACAGTCTTCTATCCCTTAACCCAGGTGGGCAAGCGGAGAGGCGGGAGCAAACTAGCCCTCAAGACAGGAGTAGTAGCAAAGAAGCAAAAGCCTGAGGATGAGGTAAGCAGGCTCCTGAGGAGCTTCCAGCTCAGCTTTGGCTGCCTGACTTCCCAGCTACCCTTCTGTAGCGGTTTATTTTGCAGTCACCAAAGTTCCTCTCTGCGTTTTTTAGCTTCCGGCCGCATGTAAGTAGCCAAAAACGTATGTGGAAAGAAAAGCTTGACCCTTGCATTATGGTACGGGAGCGGTCGCCTCAGCTCGGGGGAAATGCTGGGGGGGGGGGGGGGGGGGGATGTGCAGTGCAGGAGAAAGGGAGGTGTGACGGTGATTACGCCTGCGAGTGTGCGTGTGAGTGACCGCTACCAAGTGCAGGCTCATCCGGTTCCGCGTTGCTTGCACTCACTTGCCCCCTGCAGGACCAATGCGTGCAGACCGTGCCGGCAGTCGTCAGAAAGCGATGTCGTCCCTCCCCTGCCTGGCGAAAGATCGACGTGCCTACACTGGGGGGGGGAGACGTGCTTCGAGTTATTTTGCTTCACCCCCACTGTACAGTACTTGACTGATTGTCTCTCATTTGCTTTCAACCCTGCAGGTTTTGGCGAGTAAAGGAGACGCCTGGGCCAAGTACATGGCCGAAGTGAAAAAATACAAAGCCCACCAGTGCAGCGATGACGACAAAACCAGGCCACTTGTAAAATAAACTCCCCCCCTTCCCTCCCGCAGAGGACTTGTAGACATTGTACAGGACTTATTTAAACTGTTCGGAAGAGCAGCCGTGCTGGCGGAAACGCTCGGCAGGGTGGGCGCTGGCACGTTGACCGACACCCCCCCCTCCCCTCCCCCGTTCGCTTCTGGGAAGTGCCGGCGAATGGCAGCGTAAGCGAGAGAGAAGCCTCGTGGTGGTTATCCTTTCCCTGAGCATCTGTGTGTGTACTAGGAGTAGAATACACGAGTAGTTCTGCCATGGAATTGTGAGTGGGCTTTATTGCATCCGATCGTGGGGGGCGTCTCCGCTGCGCGTACTCGTGCGCGCACGGTGCAGAAGCAGCCACCGTCTGGCCAGCGTCTCGCTGCAGTCTGTTGTTATCTTGGCTAACAAGGCATTGCAGTAAGATGCTTTAGCTGCTTGTAGTAGAATTCCCTGAACTCCAAAGTGCTGTGATGTATTGAAGCTGAGCTCATTTGATTTAATTTTTTTTTATGGTTTCTTTCAGAGCTGAGTTTAGGCCCTTTTTTTTTTTTTTTTTGTGTGTGGGGGTCCTGGCCGTCACTCTGTTGCCTTAAAGGCTGGCTCTGATCCCGTTTCCTCCTGAAGAAGAGCTTTCAGGCATGCAGCCCTCCCGTACCCACCCCCCGTTTCACCATCTTGCTGCTGCACGGGAGAAAATGAACCATGGTTTCTCCTGTTTACGAAGTGACGTTTTTCTGTGCCCGTGGCAGAGTCTTGTGTGGCTGACAGCAGGGGCCCTGCCCTGGATTCGAGTGCGTGGATGCTGTAATCTGTCTCCCACTTCAGGAAAACCATGAACCGTTCCTGCCTGCCTCACCACGCGTGAAATCATTCCTTTCCTGGTGGGAGCCGTGCTCTGAATCCCGTCACCCCTGCCCTTTACACAGTGGTTAAGCGTTTGATGGAAGAAAGTGAAGAAACTGCAGGAATAGGGTTTTATTTTATTTTTTTTAAATATTAGTTATTAATTGGTATGTGTTTGAAGACCCAGTGACACCGGCTTGAGGTGCACCAGAGTGTTACTCTGTCCCATCACCGTGTCCTTGGATGGAATTTGATTGTGGTGCGGTGATGCAAGATTGTCCAGTGAAGAGCAACCATTGTAACACGAGAGAGCAGCGGGTGGGGTTGGAGTGGGCTTACGGACAGACGGAAATCTTCCCCCGTGCGTACCTAGTACCATCCTGGCTGTGCGGAGACGAGAGAAGTGGGTCCCTGGCATGCTCAGGTCAGACTGACGTGGTGGTGCTGGTTCTGGGGTACCTGCAGGCTCTTACCCCATCAGTGTTTGGGGCTTTCTGTGCTTTGTGCTTTAGGGTTGATTCATGCACTTCTGTTTTGCCCCAATCATACGCCTCCAGTGCTATGTTGTAAAATACTGTTGTAATAAATACTACTTTTCTATATCTCTTCCACTCCCAGGGCTGTTTTCTGTGTTCACTTGTTATCTAGGATTGTCCGGCCTTATGTGAATGCGATTATAGACAAAGTCCTGGCTTCTCACAGCCTGCTATGCACTATGATTTCAGGTTTTGTCTGTTCAGAGTATGCAGCAGGGTGTAGTTTGGGATGTGACTATTTCCAGAGCAGCTTTCCATTGTAAGACTTAGGAGTAACACTCAGTGCAACACACCTACCCTATCTTCTCTGCAGGCTTGTTGCTAGTATAGTCTAAAATGGCTGTCTCCTAGCACGAAGCCAGATGGACTCAGAACCATTGGGCTTATGCTCCCCTGCTAGCAGATGGAGATGGAGTTAGGTTTCAAAGCTGACGTCACCCTAGATACACCCCTGCAGTGACCTCAGCCATTCACTATCTCTCCGTCTCCTAGCAGATGTGGATGCGCTTCTAGATACATCCTGCAGTGACCTTGGCCATTCACTATCTCTCCGTCTCCTAGCAGATGTGGATGTGCTTCTAGATACATCCTGCAGTGACCTTGGCCATTCACTATCTCTCCGTCTCCTAGCAGATGTGGATGTGCTTCTAGATACATCCTGCAGTGACCTTGGCCATTCACTATCTCTCAGTCTCCTAGCAGATGTGGGTGTGCTTCTAGATACACCCCTGAAGTGACCTTGGCCATTCACTATCTCTCCGTCTCCTAGCAGATGTGGGTGTGCTTCTAGATACACCCCTGCAGTGACCTTGGCCATTCACTATCTCTCAGTCTCCTAGCAGATGTGGGTGTGCTTCTAGATACACCCCTGAAGTGACCTCGGTCATTCACTATCTCTCCATCTCCTAGCAGATTTAGATTTGCTTTCCCTAACCAGCATTGCTGGTATAGCGGAATTACTGTACTCGTTAAAATTGGAAATTTTAGCTTTAAATTGAAAGATCGAGCCCTGCTCTTCTGCGGTGATACCTAAAGGTCCTTCCCCCCAGTTGAGAATTCCTGAGGCAATTTCCGAGATCTCTGAGGTGTGCCTTGGTCTGGTAGTCTGTTCCCAGCGTGGACTCTGCTGCTCAAGTAGCTGAAAGGCAGTGGGTGCAGGAAGCTGAGCGCAGTGGTGACTGCCAAAGCCCTCTCCCCAAGCAGCCGGAGACCATCTCTGTTCTCGGCTAGTAAGCGCTGAGCCCAGGTAAGTAAAGAGAAGAAATACTCTGATTCAGAAACGTAGAAGGGCTCCGGTAAGTATTTCCTCCGGTCTCCTTGCTCGGCGTGCCGTACCGACTACGTTCCCGGTCCCATTGGGGCAAGGGAAGGGGGCTTCCGAGCAGGTTGAGCGGCCCCCTGATGGGCTAGGCCCTGCTTCAGGCTTGGTAGGCAGGCCACTGTGGCGCCATCTTGCGCATGGGTTTGTGCATTGCCATTGCTGCCCTTAGGCGCGGTGTGCGCCTAACGTTGCACATACGTTCTAAGGGCGCTTATATTTATGTGCATCGGGACAGATGCCAGGGGCTTCCAGCGCTTTCGGCTGTACTGGAACTCATTTCAGACATCTCGGCCCTCAAACATCTATCCTTTCAGAGTCGACAACCAAAAAGAGGAGCTGGTTCAGGTTCGGACCAAACATCTCAATGAAGTTTTGCCAAGCCATCCACGGTCGAGGAGACGGGATGACTATCCCTTTTCTACCAACGGTGGCTCGAGATCACGTCTGACAAATGGGTACTGGATATCATATGAGAAGGATATGCACTGACGCAGCATCCCTCGGAACATATTCATGTCTCCGTGCCACTCCCCGCACAAGAAGCTGGCAGTGGAATCTGCCTTGACAAGGCTCCTTAATTTGAGAGCTATAATTCCAGTACCAATGCCCCAGGAAAATATGGAGCGCTATTCCATCTGTTTCATCATATCCAAGAAGGAAGGTTCCTTTCATCCCATCCTGGACCTCAAGAGCATCAACTGTCATCTACGAGTAATTCATTTCCGCATGGAAACGCTACACTCCGACATGATGGCCGTACAACTGGGGGAGTTCTTAACCTCCCTGGTCCTCTTGGAGGCCTACCTTGACATTCCAATCCAACAAGACCACCAGTGTTTTCTATGCTTTGCGGTGCTAGGATGCCATTATCAGTTCTGGGCGTTGCCCTTCAGCCTGGACACTGCCCCCAAAACATTTTCCAAGATTATGGTGCTCGTGGCAGCAGCACTGAGGAAAGAAGGAATCTTGGTGCACTCATACTTGGGACGACTGGTTGATCTGGGCGAAGTCATTAGAAGAGAGTCTCCAGGTGACCAACAGGATTATGTCCCTGCTTCAGGAGCTTGGTTGGGTCGTGAGCATGGATAACAGCAGCCTCAAGCCCTCCCAGTCCTTAGAGAATCTGGAAGTCCAGTTCAACACCAAACATGGCAAGGTCTTCCTTCCACCTTCGAGTATAAGGAAGATGATGTGCCAAGCGCCGGTTGACGAACACTATACGTTTCAGGGTGTGGAGCTATCTTCAGGTCCTCGGTTTGATGGCATCAACCTTGGAAGTAGTACCATGCGTCCACTCCAACACTCCCTGCTGTCACGTTGGAATCCGCTGTCCCAGGACTATTCAATTCGCCTACACTTGCTGATGGAAGTATGTTCTCTGCTTCAGTGGTGGCTGCAGGAAGCCCACCTGAGCAAGGGGATAGGCCTGTCCCCTCCAGAATGGCTAGTTCTCACAGCAGACACAACCCTCCGGGGGTGGGGAGCTCACTCTCAGGAATTGGCAACCAAGGGGCATTGGACCAAGGAAGAGGCGCACTGGAACAAACTGCCTGGAAGCCCGGGCAGCCAGATTAGCGTGTCTACAGTTCAGCCACAGGCTTCAGGGTGAGGTGGTCTGTTGTGTTGTCAGACATCACACGATGGTAGCCTACATCAACCTCCAGGGAGTAACCAAGAGCAACTAAGTGTCCCTGGAGATAGATCTCCTTATGGAATGGGCGGAGTTGAGCCTACGGATGGATCTCTGCCTCCCACATCTCAAGAAAAGACAATGTCAGAGCAGACTTTCCTAAGCAGAGAGAGTCTGGATCCAGGAGAATGGACATTGTTAACCAGAGCCTTTCAGCTGCTAGTAGATCACTGGTGCCTACCATTCATCGACCTGCTGGCCTCATCTCACAATACGAAGGTCTCCCGATTCTTTAGTTGCTGAAGAGTGTTTCAAGGGATATATGCCCTTGTTCAGACCTGGCCATAGGGAGACTTACTGTATGCCCATGGTATGCAGACAAGTGGCGAGCCCCCCCCCCCCCCCCCCATGCCTTCCTCCGCACAGGGACCTACTCCAGCAAAGTCCGAATCCATCACAAGGACCCGACTCGATTTTGTTTTACGGTCTGTTTCTTGAGAGGGCTCGCCTGATGAGGCGTGGATATTTGGCAGCAGTAATTTCCACCTTGCTCTGCGTGTGCAGACGTTTTCAACGTCATCGTATGTGTAGATCTGGAGAATATTTGAGGCCTGGTGCGAGGAACGTGGGGTAGCCCCTCGAATGACCAAAATCCCTATGGTTCTGGAATTTTTATAGGACGGCCTGAAGGTCCTTGAAGGTCCAGGTAGCAGATATCTCCTGTTTCAGAGGCGAGATGAATGGGGCCGCCTGTCAGCGCATCCGAACTTGGCCTGTTTCCTAAAGGGGGTTAAACACCTGTGACCACCCTTATGGTGGCCGGTTCCCCTGTGGAATCTTAACCTGGTATTGGAATTTTAAGCCGGGCCTTCCTTTCGGCCACTGCGCAGTCTATCCCTAGACCTCTTAACGCTGAAGACTATGTTCTTGGTGGCGATATGCTTGGCTTGTCGCATCTGTGAACTACAGGCGTTGTGTCGAGAACCATTGCTCCAGATGACTCCAGGAGCGCTACAGCTTCGCACCGTTCCTTCCTTCCATGCCCAAGGTAGTTTCAGAGTTTCACTTGAATCAATCCATTTCCTTACCGTCCCTAGATAGACACAGAGACACAGAAGAGTACCGCCTCCGCCATTTAAACGTCAGCAGGCTTTTAGTGCGGTATCTGGAAATCTTGAAGTCGGTGCGCAAGACGGGACCGCTTGTTCCTTCTTTACGGTGGAAGGAAACAAGGCGAAGCAGCTTCGCAAGCTACCATAGCTCGCTGGATGAATTCCACTGGGGCTCGGGCAGTATCCTGGGCGGAAGCCGAGCAGTGACGTGGTCCTCCTTACACACCTCCAGGTTCTATCACCTGGACGTTCGGAGGACGCAGCCTTTGCAAGGGAGTAGCTTTTGTACATCCCATTGGTCCTGACTCCATCTGGCTACCCGCCAGGAAATGGAGAAATTACTTACCTGATAATTTCATTTTCCTTAGTGTAGACAGACTCAGCATCCCGCCCACGGCCGCTCCAGAATGGCGCCAAGGATTCGCCCATGAGGTGAATCTTGATTCCAAGAGGTTACGGATAAGCTGTCACCCAATTCCTAGATCAGGGCATCTGCACTTTTGCTGGGATTCGGCGCTTATGTTTGAGTACAGTTACGGTTTTCTGTTTTTAATCAAGTTTTTTCAATAATATACCCACAATGGCTTTTGAAGAGAGTACTGAGGGGCTGAGGTCACTGCAGGGCTGTATCTAGGGTGATGTCAGCTTTAAAACCTGACTCAGTCTCCATCTGCTGGTAGGGGAGCACATAACCCATTGGTCCTGAGTTCATCTGTCTACACTAAGGAAAATGAAATTATCAGGTAAGTAATTACCTGATAATCCAGTCTGGTTTCTTCCAGCACTATGTAGCTCTCTGTGAGTTTGAGCCATGTGCTGCTGGAAGAAACTGTTCCAGAGGTGGTTCCATCTGGAGGAAGGGGGGGGGGGGGGGGGCAGCTAGCTTAGAGATGATAGTGGAGGCTAACAGGTGTGACAGGAGATTGGGGATTGAAACTGGGATAGGATTTGGGGGAGGGGAGAATAGACTTTTTAAAGTTATGAATTAAGAACATAAGTTGCCGCACTGGGTCAGACCGAGGGTCCAAGAAGCCCAGCATCCTGTTTCCGCAGTGGCCAGTCTAGGATATGTGGCAAATACCCGAACATTAAGTAGATCCCATGCTACTAATGATGGTAGTAAGCAGTGGCTATTCCCTAAGTCAACTTGATTAAAAGCAGGTAATGGACTTCTCCTCCAGGAACTTATCCAAACCTTTTTAAAACCCAGCTACACTAACTGCACTAACCACATCCTTCAGCATAGAATGGTAGAGCTTAATTGTTCATTGGGTGAAATAATTTTCTCTTTGTTTTAAATGTGCTGCTTGCCAACTTCATGGAGTGCCCCCGTAGTCCTTCTATTATCTGAGAATAACTGATTCACATTTACCCGTTCTAGACCTCTCATGATTTTAAAGACCTCTATTATATCCCCCCTCAGCCGTCTCTTCTCCAAGCTGAACAGCCCTAACCTCTTTAGTCTTTCCTCATAGGGGAGCTGTTCCATTCCCTTTATCATTTTGGTCGCCCTTCTCTGTACCTTCTCAATCGCAACTATATCTTTTTTGAGATGCGGTGACCAGAATTGTACACAGTATTCAAGGTGCGATCTCACCATGGAGCGATACAGAGGCATTATGACATTTTCCGTTTTATTCACCATTCCCTTTCTAATAATTCCCAACATTCTGTTTGCTTTTTCGACTGCCACAGCACACGGAGCCGACGATTTCAATGTGTTATCCACTATGACGCCTAGATCTTTCTTGGGTGGTAGCTCCTAATATGGAACCTAAAGGAAAATTAGTTTCTTACCTGATAATTTTCGTTCCTGTAGTACCACGGATCAGTCCAGACACCTGGGTTTTGCCTCCCCTCCAGCAGATGGAGACAGAAGTTGCTCAAACAACTCTGCCATATATGCCAAGGTGCCACCCACAGTCCCTCAGTCTTACGTAATGTCAAAGCAGAATGGAACAAAACCAAACTACACAACTAACTATTCTTCCTTCTATAAAAAGGCGTAGTCAAACCCCCAACGGGGAACAGAACTCGCAGAACCAAAGGAACAAGCTATAAGGTAGAACAAATCTCCCGAAAAAAGATAACATATGAGCTGACTCTCCATTACTTTAGAGTACACAGCCATGGGCGGGGCTCTGGATTGATCCGTGGTACTACAGAAACGAAAATTATCAAGTAAGAAACTAATTTTCCTTTCCCTGTACGTACCCGGATCAGTCTAGACACCTGGGATGTAACAGAGCCAACTTACCGAGGGTGGGATCCAGAGAGGCCCACTCGGAGCACTCCTCCAAATCCTCCGGAACTCGAAGCTTGAACATCCAATCGGTAATGCCTTGCAAAAGTGTGCAACGATTTCCAAGTAGCCGCCCTGCAAATTTCCTGGGGTGACACTTGATGACATTCCGCCCAAGAAGCGGTGTATGACAGTGTAGAATGGGCGCGAAGTTCCACCGGTACAGTTTTCCCATGCAGTAAATACGCTGAACAGATAGCTTCCTTCAACCAGCAAGCTATCGTAGTCTTTGAGGCCATACCACCTCTTTTCGGCCCACTCCACAACACAAAGAGATGGTCGGACACATGGAAAGGATTCGTAACCTCGAGATATTGCATCAAAGCCCTGCGACCATCTAGTTTCCATAAATCCCGTGCCATAGGATCTGATCGCTCCACCTCAGAGAAGGAGGGAAGCTCAATCGACTGATTCAAGTGAAAAGACACCACCTTTGGTAGAAAGGAGGGAACTGTCCGCAAGGATACCCCTGAATCAGAGATCCGCAAGAAAGGCTCCCTACACGACAATGCCTGCAATTCAGACATCCGACGGGCCGAAGAAATCGCAACCGAAAATACCACCTTCGGCATCGTCCGCTTTATAGGCTCAAAAGGCGACGCACACAAGGCCGAAAGTACCAAATTGAGGTTCCAAGAAGGACACGGATGGTGAAGCGGAGGAGGTAAGTGTTTTGCCCCCGAAGAAAAAGCACCACATCTGGGTGTAACACTAATGGTACCCCTTGGACCTTACCTCGGAGACAAACAAGCACTGCCACCTGCACTCAGAGGGAACTACAAGAGAGACATTTAGAAAGACCAGCTTGAAGAAAACCTAGAATATGAGGCCGAAGCCCGCATAGGATCCACCGCGCGCTCCACACACCAGGTTTCAAAAACTTTCCAGACTCAAACATAAGCTAAGGAAGTAGACTGTTTTCGTGACCTCAATAACGTGGCCACCATCGCGTCCAAATAACCTTTATTCTTCAGCCGCTGTCTTTCAAAAGCCATGCCGCAAGACAGAAGCGACCCCCCTCTTCCAAACAGATGGGGCCTTGATGAAGAAGAGCCACGGACTCCTGAAACCGTAGAGGTTTCACGGAGGACAGATTGAGTAGGTCTGCAAACCAAGGATGCCACGGCCACTTCGGAGCTACTAAAATCACCTCTGCCGGATGAAGCTCTATTCGCCGGATCACCTTGCCTATCAGAGGCCATGGAGGAAACATGTACAGTATGATGTTCGTTGGCCAGGGAAGGATTAGGGCATCGATCCCCCTCTGCTCCTGTCTCTCTGCACCGACTGTAGAACCGTGGAGCCTTGGCATTCTGGAATGTGACCATCAGATCCATGTGTGGCGTGCCCCACCGATCGCAGATGAGCTGAAAGGCCTCGTTGGCTAGCTACCACTCTCTGGGATCGAGATGGTGACGACTGAGGAAGTCTGCTTGTACGTTGTCTACCCCGGCGATGTGAGATGATGCAATGCTGATGAGATTCTGTTCCGCCCAGATCATCAACTGCTGCGCCTCCATCGCTTCCGGGCGACTCCTGATTCCTCCTTGGCGATTGATGTAGGCCACTGTGGTTGCATTGTCTGACAAGACTCTGACCGACTTCCTCTGAAGGAGCAGGAGCAACGCTTGCAAGACCAGAGCCACTGCTCTGGTCTCCAGGCAGTTGATAGACCACTGAGATTGTTCTCTGGACCACCGCCCCTGTACCGACTTTCCCAGACAAACCGCTCCCCAGCTGGAGAGACTGGCATCTGTGGTGATGACTGTCCAGTCGGGCATTACCAGGGGAACTCCACACATCAGATGATCAGAGACAAGCCACCAGTCGAGACTGGCTCTCGAGTCTGTAAGCGGAAGCAGTAGGTGAAACTGTTCGGACACCGGATTCCAGCGGGACAGCAATGCTGATTGTAAGGGACTCAGATGAGCGAAGGCCCAGGGAACCAATTCCAGAGTGGACTCCATGGATCCCAAAACCTTCAGGTAATCTCTCACCTGTGGTCTCTGCAGAATCAACAGGTCCCTCGCCTGACTCTGAAGCTTGAGTACACGTTCTGTTGTGAGGAATACTCTGCCCTGCTTCGTGTCGAACAGAGCTCCCAGGAACTCCAGAGACTGTGTAGGAGTCAAATGACTTTTGGCAAGGTTGACCACCCATCCGAGCAATAGAAAGAGCTGTAGTACCCGGCTGATTGCTGTCTGACACAGAAGCTCTGACTTCGCCCGAATCAGCCAATCGTCCAAGTAGGGATGCACCAGAAAGCCTTCCCTCCAGTGTTGTGCTGCGACCACCACCATCACCTTGGTGAACGTTCGGGGAGCGGTGGCAAGGCCGAAAGGCAGAGCCCAAAACTGATAATGATTTCCGAGAATGCAGAACCTGAGGAACTTCTGGTGGGATGACCGGATGCCGATATGGAGATATGCTTCTGTGAGATCCAGAGAAGCCAGGAACTCTCCTTGTCGGACGGAGGCGATGACCGACCAAAGAGTCTCCATTCTGAAACGCGGTATACGAAGCCACCTGTTGACTCTTTAAATTTAGGATTGGTCTGAATGTCCCTTCCTTTTTGGGGACTATGAAGTAAATGGAATATCAGCCTTTGCGTTGCTGCACGGACGGAACCGGTGTTATAGCCCACAAGTCCAGCAGGCGCTGTAGAGTGCCTTGTACCGCCTTTCGCTTTTCTCGGTACTCGCATGGAGAGATGAGGAACTTGTCCCAAGGAATCTGTACAAAATCTAAAGTGTAACTTTGACTTATCACGGTGAGGACCCACTGGTCCTACGTTATTTTGGTTCATTCCTTGAAAAATAGTGACAGTCTGGCTCCCACGTTTTGTACCGGTTGGAGAACCTGAACAAAGGAATGGACCGGCCTTATCTCATTGTGAGACCTTAGCACCTGCCCCCGACTGAGTGTTACTTGGTTTGCTGAATCTTCTGCCGCGAAAGGACTGAGGCCACGAAGGTTGCCAGCTTGGGCGAAAGGATGACCCGGAAGACTGCGCCGGTCTGGGTCTCCTGCTACCACGGAACCGAGCCCGAGCTGCAAACGAGCTTCATGACAGAGGCCTGTCCTCTGGTAGCTTATGAACCTTGTTGTCTCCCAGAGACTGGATCATGTCCTCCAATTCCTTGCCAAACAACAACTTTCCTTTAAAAGGCAGTGAACCGAGGTAGGTCTTGGAAGAACCATCCGCAGCCCAATTCTGGAGCCAAAGAAGCCTGCGTGCAGAAGCCATGGATCTGGCTGACGTGCGCAGCAGGTGATAAAGAGCATCTGCGCTGTAGACTATTACTGCCTCCAGCCGGTTTGCCTGGATAGCCTCCCCCTCAGAGAGATCGGCATTGGTTTGGAGCTGTTGGGCTCAGCGAAGACCCGCCTGCAGAGCAAAATTACTACACATTGCTGCGCAGACACTTAAAGACTTTCTTGAGCTGTAGCTCCAACTTTCTGTCCTGTAAGTCCTTGAGGGCCGTCGCTCCTGTAACTGGGATAGTGGACCTCTTAGTAACAGCCGACACTGCTGCGTCCATCCTAGGAACTCGAAGAAGCTCCAATGCGTCCTCTGGAAGAGGATATAGCTTGTTCATGGCCTTGCTTACCTTCAGACCTAAATCCGGGGTGTCCCACTCTCTGAACAGAAGATCTGTCGCCGAGAAATGGAAAGGAAACCGTAGGCCCCTGAAGCCTAGCAAGACCGGATCCATAGCTCCCAGTTGGGATTCAGCCGGCGGAGCCTCTATTCCTCGCTCCTGTAGGATGGCCGGAATAAGCAGAGACAGCTCATCTTTCTTAAATAGACGAACCACCTTTGGGTCGTCCCCTTCCATCGCCTGAGAGCCTTTGCTGGTACCTAGCTGAGTAGATGCATCAGCCCCCACCCCCCCAGGGGCCTTACCAGCGGGTCCGTCTCGTCCTGAGACGTAGAGTCTGTGTCCATCCCCGGTGGGACGGACCTTAAGGGCCTCTTATCCTTAGGTGGGTCAGAGCCCCCCCGGGCCCTATCCCTTTTTCGTGTCCTCTGGGCCTGCGGCACAAGCCTCCCAGGTGCCAGCTTTCTCCCTGCCTTTTTAGCTTTAAAAACTTTGTGCATAAGCAAAACAAAGTCTGAGGAGAATGAAGACTCTGAAGAGGAATCAGTAGCCCCCGCAGGGCTGTCCACCTGCAAAGGAGAGGCTGCCCCCCTCCCAGATGGTATTTGCTGCGGGGATAGTGAGGGGGGCAGAGTCCCCTCCCCCATCGCTGCCTGCGTGTCTTCTGTAAAGGTGCACAAAATGGCCTCCGTTCCCGCGCACAGCGAGAACTGGTCATCAGCCAACTCTGCACTCTGCCCGACACGTGCCGGCGAACACGGACCTGCACACAACTGGAGCAGAGGCCTTCCCGCGAGAGGCACACACTGCATGAGGAGCCCCGAGGCATCGGCTGCCCACGAAAATAATTGAAAACGGCGATGGAAAAAGGAAAGCAAATGAAGAGACGTCAAAGTAGCGGAGAGCCAGCGCGCTCCACACAAACAACAAATGCTTATTTATTTTTTTTTTACATAAAATAAACTGCAAAAACTTGCCGTTCGCTGTCCCTGGTTCTGGATACAGGCCCTGCTCCTGTGGGGGTGAGTGAGCCGGGCTCCCTGGTATCACCCCCAACGCTGCTGACCAGTAAGTTCAGGGTCCTCGACCCTTAGCAGTGGCCTTGACCAGGAGGGATGGTCCCCTCAGGACCTTACAACCCCCTGGGAGGCTCTCAGAACTGCTGACGAGGGACTTGCTCTCTGTCCTTTTTTTTTTTTTTTTAACTTAAAAAGAGAGAGCTCACCAAAATACAATCAAGACCCTGACTAAATCCTACACTACCAACTTGTTTCAATCAGGGAATCAGAAGAGACTGTGGGTTTTGCACCTCCACCATCTGCTGGAGACAGAGTAAGATTAAGGGACTGTGGGTGGCACCTTGGTATATATGGCAGGGTTGTGTGAGAAAACTTCTCTGTCTCCATCTGCTGGAGGGGAGGCAAAACCCAGGTGTCTGGACTGATCCCGGGTACGTACAGGGTACATTGTGTAACTACAGTAAGGCTTATTTTTCCCTATATGCATCACCTTGCACTTATCCACATTAAATTTCATCTGCCATTTGGATGCCCAATCTTCCAGTCTTGCAAGGTCCTCCTGTAATGTATCACAGTCTGCTTGTGATTTAACTACTCTGAACAATTTTGTATCATCTGCAAATTTGATTACCTCACTCGTCGTATTCCTTTCCAGATCATTTATAAATATATTGATAAGCACCGGTCCAAGTACAGATCCCTGAGGCACTGAGAAAATTGCCCATTTAATCCTACTCTCTGTTTCCTGCCTTTTAGCCAGTTTGTAATCCATGAAAGGACATCACCTCCTATCCCATGACTTTTTACTTTTCCTAGAAGCCTCTCATGAGGGAACTTTGTCAAACGCCTTCTGAAAATGCAAATACACTACATCTACCAGTTCCCCTTTATCCACAGGTTTATTAACCCCTTCATAAAAGTGAAGCAGATTTGTGAGGCAAGACTTGCCCTGGGTAAATCCTTGGGTTCCATTTCTATATGCTCTGAATTTTTTATTTTATTTTATTTTTTTTTTTTAACAGTTTCCAATATTTTTCCTGGTACTAAGTGCCCCTTTAACCCCTCAGTCCTCTAACGGTCCAAACAGACTCCCAGGCTGCCTGCTCTGCATAAATGTTGAAAAGTTTTATTATGAGTTTTTTGCCTTTACGGCCAACTTCTCAGATTCTTTCTAAGCCTGTGGTATCAGTGTTTTACACTTGACAGTGCTTATGCATTGCTCTGCTTTATCCTTCTTCTTAAGGAAGATCTTTTTAGCTAAAATAACCTCTCGTCTCCCCTTTTAACCATGCCGGTAATCGTTTTGCCTTCCTCCCACCTTGCTTAATGTGTGCAATACATCTGGACTGCGCCTCTGTGATATTTTTTTAAGTGTCCACGCCTGTAGTGCGCACTCTCTCTACCTTTTGTAGCAGCTGCACCTTTCACTTTTGTTCTATCTTTCCTCATAATTGTCTCCCTTTTGAAAGTTTAGGGCTGGAGCTGTAGTTGTACTTATTGTCCCCCCCCCCCTTATCCCTTCAATTCAGATTTGATTATAGCTATTGCCAAGTGGCCCCACCACGCTTTTGAGTTTGAACAGCTGGGCCCGTTCCATCACCCATGCCAAGGCACTGGACAGAGCGACTGCTCCTGGCTCTCACCTGGATTGTATTTTGTTACGGTGGCCTCCACCTGACAAATCAGTGAAGAGCACCAGCCTCGAGGACCCACTACACCGGTTTCTCATTGCCATGTGCTGAGGAGATCTAAACAGGCTTCCATGCAGACCTCATTGCATTTTTTTTATTGGTAACTTAAAATGCAGTCTCAAGTGATAGTTCCAGCAGGAAATCCTTCTGCCGGACATTGTCATCTCTAAACACTTTTTTTGACCAGGAGTACATAGAGAGAGCAGCTGCTCAGAATTTCCTCCCTGCCTAATGGAAGGAGGCTGTCAAAAAAAAAAAAAAGGTTAAAATCCCCCTGGAAATTAAGGTAACATGATGTGGCCTCTCCCCACAATCTTCTACTCTGTAAGTCGTCAACCACCATCTATTCAGAAACCATGATTTAGTCTGGAGCTGCTCCCAGTCGGGGAAACCTGATTTGGGCAAGAGCTGTGAGGACTGAGGGCTTTTCCCTCTGCGTTCTGTAACTTGGAAGGAAAGTGGCAGGAATGATGATGATGGTGTGCATGGAAAAAGCCATTATTTTAGGTGGTTATGGGCACGAGGAGAGAGGCTAGAGCTGTGGGCATCCTTTCCAGCCCTTCTCGTAATGGACAGAGGAGCAGCTCCTACCACCCAAATTCGGCTCGTGCTTGTTTTGCTAATTCTATAAATTAAATGGAAACAAATTTTGCTGTGTGAAGGAGTCTAGGAAAAGATTTGTGTCTGTCAGTATCCAAAGGCATTGCATCTGTCTCGCATACGAGCAGCTCTAAATCGGGTTTCTGCCGTGACTGCAGGATGCAGTGAAGGGGACGATGCTAGCAGGAAGGCAGTATTTAATGTGCCCACTGTGGGGTTGGACATAACCCTTCCAACTAAGAGAGAGGATGAGCGCTGTACGCTGGTGCCACCCTCTTCCCCTAAAAACCAGCCCTCTGTGGCAGCTGGCCACCCCTGTGCTGGAGTCTGGGATGAGTTAAGAGCACTGTTATCGTGTCTAATCCAATGTCAGACTTCTATAAAGCAGCAAGCGAGGATTCACCCTAAAAGTGCCGTCAGGCCTGGTTCCACCTAATTGTACATAATGACTCCTGGCGGGTTCCACAGGGGCCTCCTGCAGACCACAGTGCACTGCCAACCTCTAAAGCTGCACAAAGCATGATCCCTGCCTGCACTACCTCCTCACCCTTCTGCCCTGCATGCATGACAGGCTCCATTTCAGTACAGAGATGCGATACGCTGAAAGATAAAAGGACTGAAATGTAAAACAGTTGAATGCAGCAGTTGACAGGAGCTGTAGGTCACCTCTGTGTAGGGCCCATAGGGCTCCCCTTTCTAAGACCCTGCTGTTGGCCCGCAGGCAGTGATGCTGTTGACCAAGGACACGAGATGCTATGAAATTTATAACGCCCTCTGTTCAAACGGCAGGGGGAAGTTCCACAGGGGCCTAGCTGCCGGTCCTTGCTTAACTGTCAAGAGGAAGTACAGACAGCTGGACGCAGGACCCGGCCCACGGAAGAGGATCCTTCGAGCAGCTGGCAGGGCTTATGTCTGAAGCAGATATACGCCATGCCGGTAACGCAGAGTTTATCTACGGGTAAAACAAGCCTAGGGGGGAACACTGTCTTACTTTCAAACACTGCAACACATTAAGTTGTGCAACTGAGGGGGGAAGGGGTGGAACCCTACATCGACCGGTTCAAGTTAGATATAAGCTGCAGATGCAGGTGCCAGCTGAGGATTCGGGGCTTCTCACTTCAAGCCAATCGCCAATTGAAGAGCCTACAGCAAGGGGGGGGTGTCTTTGGTGTATCCTGGAACGTGCAGAGCACCCCCCCCCCCCCCCCCACAACTTCCCCAAAGTAGTTAAATGTGCAAAACACCGAGCAGCGGCGACCGCCATCCCTCAGTTAAGTCTCGTAAGAGGAGAGGAGAGCAGCATCCACCGGCTCCATGCAGGAAGGGCAGGTGAAGGATCTCATCAGCCAGTCGTCGATGCACTCCACGTGATAAATGTGCATACAGGGCAGAAACCGGATGGGGTCCCCATACACAAAATCCAGCATACAGATCACACACCTGCAGGGGAAGAGGGAAGAGGGCGTTAGTGGGAAGGGAGGCAACCGAGAAAGGAGGATCCCTATTAAAAAAAAAGTGTAGGCCTAAAAGTTGCACACAAAAAATATTTCAACCCTCATTTCACTAGAGATGTCTCCTTTTGGCTGCCTCTCCAGAAAAGGCTAACGTGAAGGTTGGCCACCTTTATAAAGTGTTTCCCCCCGTTTTACAGGGTCCCTTGGGCAGCACTGGAATTTAAGATTGGCGGGCTCAGCTCAGCAGTGCATCAGCCGTCCCGTGCAAACTAAAAAAAAAACCAACCCCAAAAACCTCCACCTACTCTTTTATTTTCTTCTCTGATGGCTCGCTTCCCGGATCAAAGATCCCTTTAGGAAGGTGCTGGATGAGACCGATCCGCTGGGCTATCCGGATCTGTTCTTCTTCAGTTAGCTGGGTGGCGAGACGCGTCTGGCTGGGTGTGGGGTGATAGACGGGGATATGTTCATGTTCCTGGAAGGTAAAATCATTAATGAGACATTCTCGTGGCCCCCTTTCCCCCATGATAGGCACGGCTCAAAGGCTGCGACAGGACGGGGCCTTCTGGACTCCACCCTATGCTGCCAGACAACATCCATCTATGTCACCAGCACCTGGGGTCCTCTGCAGGCTGTAAACTGATTTAAGGATCAGACTGCACATTCTGTCCATCCGTCGTTATCCCCCCGACACCAGCAGTGGTTCTGAATTACGTCTCCCCTCCACCCTTCCAGCTCCACTTCTAGATTCTCTCATCTCCCTTCCCCAAGATCCAGCTCTCCACACGCACACACTCCCCTCAAAAAAAAAAAAAAAATACTGCCAGGAATTTTATGCCGTCCGCCAGATCTGATTTTGGATTCTCTTCTCCCTTTAAGTTCCCCCACCTTCCAGATCTGGCTTGGCATTTCACTTCTGTTATTGCTCTTCCCCAATGTCCAGCTCTGGATTGTCTCTCCCTAAGAGCATAAGATATGGGTCCATCAAGCCCAGCATCCAGTGGCCAATCCAAGTCACAAGCACCCCCACCGTTACTGCTCTAGCTCTGAATTTCACCCTATATTCTGCTGCAGATTCTCTCTCTCTTCTCGTCCCCTCCCCTCTCCTCCTCCACTGGGGACCACCTCTGGATTTTTTCTCCCCTAAGGTCCAGCTCTGAGTGATCTCTTCCCCACCACCCCCAGATATGGTTCTGAATTTCATCTCATTTGCATTACATTTATTAAAATTTATGAATCGCCTAACACTTAAAAGGTCTAGTTAATGAACAAATAAAACAAACATTTATAAAAAAAACAATATGTTCAAAATGAAATCAGCTCAGGATTCTCCCTCCCTCCCTGAAGATCGGGTTCTGAATAATCTCTCCCCTCTCCTCCAGATATGGTTCTGAATTTCACTCCCTACTCCCTCCCCCCCAGTTCCGGTTCTGGATTCCCTCTCCCCTCCAGATGTGGTTCTGAATTTCACTCCTTCCCTCTAGATCTGGCTCTGGATTCTCTCTCCTTCCCCCGAGGTCCGGCTCTGGATGATGTCTCCCCTCCAGATGTGGATCTGAATTTCACTACCTCTTCCTCCCCCTCTGGATTCTCTCTTCCTCCCCCGAGGTCCAGGTCTGGATGATCTTTCCCCTTCAGATGTGGTTCTGAATTTCATTCCCTCCTCCTCCCCTTCCCTCTAGATCCGGCTCTGGATCCTCTCTCCCTCCCCCGAGGTCCGGCTCTGGATCCTCTCTCCCTCCCCCGAGGTCCGGCTCTGGATGACCTCTCTCCCTCCCCCGAGGTCCGGCTCTGGATGACCTCTCCCCTCCAGATGTGGTTCTGAATTTCACTCCCTCCTCCTCCCTCTAGATCCGGCTCTGGATCCTCTCTCCCTCCCCCGAGGTCCGGCTCTGGATGACGTCTCCCCTCCAGATGTGGTTCTGAATTTCACTCCCTCCTCCTCCCTCCTCTAGATCCGGCTCTGGATCCTCTCTCCCTCCCCCGAGGTCCGGCTCTGGATGACCTCTCCCCTCCAGATGTGGTTCTGAATTTCACTCCCTCCTCCTCCCTCTAGATCTGGCTCTGGATTCTCTCTCCCTCCCCCGAGGTCCGGCTCTGGATGACCTCTCCCCTCCAGATGTGGTTCTGAATTTCACTCCCTCCTCCTCCCTCTAGATCCGGCTCTGGATCCTCTCTCCCTCCCCCGAGGTCCGGCTCTGGATGACCTCTCCCCTCCAGATGTGGTTCTGAATTTCACTCCCTCCTCCTCCCTCTAGATCCGGCTCTGGATCCTCTCTCCCTCCCCCGAGGTCCGGCTCTGGATGACCTCTCCCCTCCAGATGTGGTTCTGAATTTCACTGCCTCCTCCTCCTCCCCTTCCCTCTAGATCCGGCTCTGGATCCTCTCTCCCTCCCCCGAGGTCCGGCTCTGGTACATATCCCACCCCTCCCTGGCTCTGCATTCTCTGTCCTTCTCCTATCTCTAAGCTCGGCAGCCCGGCTCTGGCTCCCCGCACCCTCTCTCTCGCTTGCTCTCCCGGGGCCCCGCACCTGGTAGGGTGGCGGCGGCTCTCCGGGCAGGCTGGCTCCGTCCGAGTCGTTGAGCAGCGAGAGGTCGTCGGCGGCCTGTGAGGACAGGCAGTTCCCCATGGCTGGCGCGGCGGAGCGGCGACGACCTCAGGCTCCGAGCCAAGCGGCGGCGGCGGCGGCCCCCAGACCCGAGCTCGGCCCCATCGGTGCCCCGTGGACCCCCGCGGCCTACTGTTTACAAACTGCGGCCGAGCGCATGCGCGGCGCCTTCACGTCCTCCCCCTTCCCAGGGCATGACGGGAAGCGAAGTCCGGTTTGGTGGGCGAGCCCCTCCCTCCCCCCGGCGCACGCACGTCACTCCCCCCCCCCCCTGCCCGTAGCATGACGGGAAATGGAATCCGGCAGGCGTTGAGGATAACTTTATTGACAGGGCAGTTTTGCGCGCAGTCAGACTAATGCAGGGACGATGAATAAGGGTAAAGTGACATTAGGGGCTCCAGGCAGAGCCCGAGCACGCGCCCTGCTCGGGGTTCGGTGCTGGTCCGTCGTGGGCCCGGCCGCTGTATCTCCCCAGCCTCGTGCAGAGTTTCTCAGCTTTGGGAAATCAATGCCTGCGGTACCGATTTATTTATTTATTTTTAATTTTTATATACCGTCGTTCGTGCATCAAAATGCAAATCCTACCGGTTTACATTGCACGTAATCCGCTCCGCAGGGCCGCAAAGCGGCCTCGAAGTAGGAATAAATGTTCATCGCTTCTGTGAATGTAATCCACGCTGGTGCCTGAAAAGTGCAATGTAAATCACATTAATAATAATAATAGTCTGGTTCTCTTACAGGAGTTGTAGTTTAGTTTTTGGCTACATCTGTTTTAATTATGTCTCTTTATATTCTATCTTTTGGCATTTTTCAAAGCAGATTATATTCAGATACTGTAGGAAAGACTAAAGAGGTTAGGACTTTTCAGCTTGGAGTGAGGGGGGATATGATAGAGGTGTTTAAAGATCATGAGAGGTCTAGAATGGGTAGATGTGAATCGGTTATTTACTCTTTCAGATAATAGAAAGACTAGGGGGCACTCCATGAAGTTAGCATGGGGCACATTTAAAACTAATCGGAGAAAGTTCTTTTTTACTCAACGCACAATAAAGCTCTGGAATTTGTTGCCAGAGGATGTGGTTAGTGCAGTTAGTGTAGCTGGGTTCAAAAAAGGATTGGATAAGTTCTTGGAGAAGTCCATTAACTGCTATTAATCAAGTTTACTTAGGGAATAGCCACTGCTATTAAATGCATCAGTAGCATGGGATCTTCTTAGTGTTCAGGTACTTCTCAGATAGTGGTATCTGAGGTTGGCCAATGCTGGACTTCATGGGCCTTCCCCCTAACCCTATTATGGCAACTTCTGTTCTTTTCGTTGTTAGTGTTGGTTTACTAGGCCATGTTTGCTCCATAAGTGCTGTGTGTTTTGAGTTTCTGGTAGCAGAGAGAATTATGTCACTGTGCCCGAGATGATACCACAATTTGATGATTCTTTTTTGCATGGTGAGTAATAAGAGAAAGTACCTTGACGATCTTTTTCAGAAAGGTAGTATATAAAGTAAAACAAATAGAAATAAAAAATTCTGTTCCACACTTTCACAAAAAAACATTGTGCCCAGCGATAGCAAGTGTCCATAAAGGGGAGGTTCTGGCATCTTTGGACCTAACAGAGGCCTATCTACATATTCACAATACTGCAGCGGGCATCGGACCTGGTGCTTCTCGGAAAGACCAGATTAATCCAATTTTACGTTCTTTACCCTGGCTTGGTGTTTGCTACCACCACATTTGTAAGGCCTTTCGCCCTTTGTTTTTTTGTTTTATAGTATCAATTTTATGTTTTGTACAGTAACAGTTGTAAACTGTTTTGAGCAACATATGCTATAAAGGCAATATTGGAGAAATTACTGACCTGATAATTTCATTTTCCTTAGTGTAGAGAGGGAACTGCTGGAGACAGAGAAATACTGAGGGAGTGCAGGTGCCACACTGGGTTATGTACAGTGTCAGTGAGACTCTCTCTGTCTCCATCTGCTGGCAGGGAGGTCTAACCCAGGAGTCTGGACTGATCTGGGTACATACAGGGAACTGCTGGAGACAGAGAAATACTGAGGGAGTGCAGGTGGCACACTGGGTTATGTACAGTGTCAGTGAGACTCTCTCTGTCTCCATCTGCTGGCAGGGAGGTCTAACCCAGGAGTCTGGACTGATCTGGGTACATACAGGGAACTGCTGGAGATAGAGAAATACTGAGGGAGTGCAGGTGCCACACTGGGTTATGTACAGTGTCAGTGAGACTCTCTCTGTCTCCATCTGCTGGCAGGGAGGTCTAACCCAGGAGTCTGGACTGATCTGGGTACATACAGGGAACTGCTGGAGATAGAGAAATACTGAGGGACTGCAGGTGCCACACTGGGTTAGGTAGCAGTGGCTGAAAGGTTTTTATTCTCTGCCTCCAGCTGCTGGTAGGGATGCATAAGCCACCGGTCTGGACCGAGCCGGGGTATTCCAGGAACAACAATTAGCAGGTAAGAACCAAAAAATTTCCTCTCTCCTTACCCTGTACCAGAACCTTCCGGCAGAGGGGAGAATGCTGGTGAAAACACAAATCCTAAATCCATCCCTGGTGAGGAAGTCGGCAACCAAGCCCACACAGGTTAAGCATTTTCAAGGGGGAAAGCTGACTTAGTACTTTTCCTCCGCAGCCCTCCCCGCAACAGATAGTTAAAAAGACCAGGGACCAGCAGGGAGCTGGCACCAAGAAAGGAAGACGACACACCCGGAAGAAGTACATTGGCTTTCATTTATTTTTTTTAATTTTTTTTTTTTTTTTTTAAATCAAAAGGGGAAAAAAAAAAAAAAGGTTACAGAGGAGAAGTTCTCTCCCATCGGTGCAAGCAGCTGTTCCAACACAAGTACAGAGCAGTCTGACACTACAGCACGTTTACACTTATACAAATCCAGGAGCAGGCCGGAGGGGCAAGCCCAATGGAGCACTTGTACAAAAAAAACACCCCGCCGCGGCACGTCCAGGAACTCGCGCTTCCTTTCTCCCCCCTAAGTCACCGCGCCCAGAGCCCAGCTCCCGCGAGCCTGCCCCCGAAACGAAAACCCTAGCCCAGCTTGGTGGAAAGGGAGGAGGGGGGAGGGGGGAAAAAAAAAAAACCAAAACACAAAAAACACAACACAGGCTCAGACGACAAAAGGGGGCGATTATAAACGTCCCAGAGACCGGCTCACGTACTTACAAAAAAAATAATAAAATAAAATAATAAATTAAATTAAAAAAAAAAAAATTATCCTAAAGAGGAGGAATGCATAACATTAAATAATCAACTTCTCCCTTCCCTTCCCCTCCCATCTCACCATTTCCTTTTTTAAAAAAAACTGCAGTCGCATCTGGGGCATTTCAGCGAAAAAAACGGGGCTAAAAGCAGCCACTCCTGTTCCTTCCCCCTCCCCCCCCTAAATTTAAAACCAAACCAGCTCCAATCAGGCAGGATGGGGGGGGGGGGGGGGGCGAGGGACACAGCTGCCCCGGGACTGGACAGACAGCGGCCCCCCCCTCCCCTCGCGGTGTTCTGCCCACGCCCCCCGCCACTATGTCCGTACGGCTGGCGCCGAGCTGACGGCAGAAGACGCCCAAGCGCTCTGGGGTGCGGCCGCTGAGAAAGGTTCCCACAGCCCCATCCCCAACAGGGGGGGGGTGCGCGCGCCTTCCCGTTCCACCCTCGGCTGCCGCTTCACTGCACCCCCCCCGATGACAGGACCACCTCCAGCTCTCCCTCGCCTGCTGAGGCGCGGGGGTAACACAGATTGCAAAACTTCCACTTCCTCCCCCTCTACTTTTAAACCTCATTCACAACGAGCAGAAGATAAAAAAAAAATGCAAGAAAAACGAAAATCACCAGGGTTTATCGAAGGAGGCCCAACAGCTACCACCTGTGGGACAAATAAATCACTGCACCGACTGATTTCACTTCCAAGACGGGGTCTGGGGTTCTCACAGAAGGTGGAAAAAAAAATAACCCCCTCCCCACAAAACCACCCTCGCTCCTCCCCCCCCCCCCCCCTCAGCACAGCGAGCGACGGTCAGGGGCGCCCCCTCCCCCAGGCAGGAAAGCCTCCGGAAACAAGAGACGGCGCGACGCGGCAGCCGCGGAGTGCGCGCGGGACACCTCCCCTCCCCCCCCCCCCTCGCCTTCCATCCTCAGACGTCACCGGATACGGCAGAGACCTCACCTCCCTCCCCTCGGCCGTGCACACACACAGAGTCGCCCCCCCCCCCCCTGAATCTCATCCTGCAACTCGCCGCTAAAGAACCTTCCTCCCTCTCCCTACTTTATAAAGGCTGGGCGGCAGCTTCAGAGGAGGGGAAACCTCTCGCTTTCTCTCTTCTTCAAATCGCCGTAGGCTCCTCCACAACTCCCTCCCGCCCCCTCCCTCCCCCCCTTCCCCCCCCCCAAACAGGGCAGCTGAATATATGGACATGGACGAGATCCCAGCAAAGTCAGGAACCTGGTGAGAGAGAGAGGAGGGACAGTCAGACGGTTTGTATAGGAGGAGGTGATTTAAAAAAAACAAAACACGCTAGCGCAGCACCGAGCAAGCCAGCATCGCCCCGACCTCTCACCCAGCGGTCGGATCCATCCCGCGCTTTAGACTCTGTAGAAGGCCGCCAGCCTCTCCTTCAGCAGAGGGGGGAACTGCTCGGAGAACTGCTGCCAGTTATCCTCGCCAACCTGGTCCTTAAATCCGTGCAGAATCTGGGAGAGAAAGAGAGAGGGTGCGGGTGAAATGCGCCCGGGCTCCGCTCGGGGGTCCGTCCGTCCCCCCCGGCGTGGCCGCCCCTGCTCCCTCGAGGCCCCCCAGCGCTCTCACCTTGTAGAACATCTCTCTCAGGTCATCCTTGGGGCTCAGCCAGGAGGCCACGGCATCACAGAAGAAAATAAAATCCTGAAGGAGGAGGAGAGCTTAAGTAAAGGGCAGAGCAAATCGTCAAGAGCCATTTGCACAGCCGAAAAACAGCGAGTAAAAAGGTTCTCACGCCGACCACAGCGCGCCCCCTGCTTTAACCCGCAGCCAAAAAAAAAAAAAAGAGAGGAGCGGCGGGTTAGAGGCCAGGAAAGTGCTGAAGCACAAGGGGACCATGTAGCACTGCCCCTCTGAATTTTAGCAAAGAAAAAAACAAAAACAAACCAACTTACAAGGCCTGTGGAGCAGAGCCAGCCCCGTGGAGCTCACATACTGCCGACTCCCCACCAGCAGCTGGGGGGGGGGGGACGGGGGGACACACGGGACGACAGGCTCTGCCGCGGGTACCACTTACCTGCACCACACCCCCAGGATTGACCCCGATCATCACACAGATGCCCCTGAAGGCAGAGTCCTTCTCCTCGTTGTCACGGATGTTCCTCAGGGATGTGCACCTGAAAAGAGAGAGTCAGACGTGCGAGGCAGTGCAGGCGAAGAGACTCCCCCCCCCCCCCCATCCTCTGCCGACCGCGGCATGGGGAGGGGGAGGGGAGTGGATACCACCACGCTGCAGACTGGGCACAGGGCGAAGCAGGAGAGAGAGAGAGCGAGCGCGACCCTGTCCAGATTCTACGTAAAACCGTGAGCTGCGAGGATGGGGGTCATTTTATATTCTGGCCCCCGAGCGCTCCCCCCCCGTGTCATGTGCTGGGGTCCGGGTGGCACTTACCATGGTCGAATGAACTGCTGGAGCATCGGTGCCACCTCCTGAGGGCAGACGAACCCCAGACGCCCAATGGTAATGGCTGCAGGACCAAAAGGGAAAAAGCAAGGTTTAGATCCCCCTGCACCGTGTGTTGCACCTGGGAGGTGGGGGAGGGGGACGCCGCGCAGGCCTCGCCCCTCCCGTTAACGCCACCTCGCGGTGCCTGGGGGGGGGGGGAGGGGGCAGGCGCTCTCACCTGTGTTCTCCAGCAGCGTTTTGGGGGTGTTGGGGCGGTTGATGATCTCCACCAGGTTGCCGAGCACCACCGGCACGTAGGGCTGCATCTCCGCCCCTGCAGGGAGAGGAGAGAGACAGCGCGGGCGGTCAGAGGAGGAGGAGGAAGGCCCCCGGCTCCCACGCCACCCTCAGCGGGGGCAGCGCCAGGCCGCGCGCCCCTCGCTCGGGGAGGAACTCACCCATCTGCATGCAGATCTCACCGATGGCCCAGGTGGCGTTGTTGCAGACGGAGATGAACTCCGGGTTCAGGTTGGTGCCCAGGATCGGCATGAACTCGGCTGGAGAGGAGAAAAGGGGAAGAAGCGCGTGAGAGAGGCGTTCGCTGCCGGGGGGGGGGGGGGGGGGGGAGGGGGTCCCGGACGCGCCCAGTAAAGAGAGACGGTTCCTACTGGGGATGGGAGGCGAGGACTTTTTCCAGGGACCGGATAAGCTAAGATCTCGGTGAATTTGAGAGATGGGGGAGGTGCACAGCGTCCCTCGCCCTTCCAGTCCGTCTTCGTCAGGACACGCAGAGAGGGCACGCGCACCCGTCAGCCCGAGCTCCTCGGCGGGCACTCACCGATGCAGGGCCTGACGTGCAGGAAGCAGGCTTTAGTCAGGTCTCCCAGCAGCGCAAACGAGCTCTGGCGAACCTCCGGCATGGTGTCCTGAAAGCAGGAGAGGAAGGAGCACAGAGTGAAGCCTGGGCAAGGGGAATCAGCAGGCGCCGGCCCCTCCCCACACAACCCACCTGCATGCACTGGAAGAGCAGGGTCATGATGGTGCTGCGGGCCACCAGCTGCTCCACGTGGCCGCCCAGCCCCTCCGCCAGCCCGCTCAGCAGATCCAGAGCCACGATCATGAAGTCCTTGTCGGGGGCCTCGCACTGCTCCGGGTGCTGGGTGTACATCTGCAGAACAAACGTGCAGGGGAGATGCGCACACGGACAGGCGAGAGCCAGCGAGCGTGCTACTGGAAACCCCTCCCTCCCCCCCCGCAGTCAGACACGTACCATGGCTTGTGCCAGCGTCTTCTGCACGAGCGTCACGCAGCGCTGGGGGGCGCGCGCTACGGGAAACCCCTCCCCCCCCGCAGTCAGACACGTACCATGGCTTGTGCGAGCGTCTTCCGCACGAGCGTCACGCAGCGCTGGGGCGCGTGCTACGGGAAACCCCTCCCTCCCCCCCCCGCAGTCAGACACGTACCATGGCTTGTGCGAGCGTCTTCTGCACGAGCGTCACGCAGCGCTGGGGCGCGTGCTACGGGAAACCCCTCCCTCCCCCCCCCGCAGTCAGACACGTACCATGGCTTGTGCGAGCGTCTTCTGCACGAGCGTCACGCAGCGCTGGGGGGCGCGCTACGGGAAACCCCTCCCCTCTCCCCCCCCCCCCCCCCGCAGTCAGACACGTACCATGGCTAGTGCGAGCGTCTTCCGCACGAGCGTCACGCAGCGCTGGGGCGCGTGCTACGGGAAACCTCCTCCCCCCCCGCAGTCAGACACGTACCATGGCTTGTTGGAGCGTCTTCTGCACGAGCGTCACGCAGCGCTGGTACACGGGCTCACAGTAGGGCAGGAATCCGCTCTGCAGGGCCGTGGCCACCGAAGACAAGCACTGAGGGGGGTGGGGGAGAGAGAGGACAATCCCTAACGTAACAGCAAGGCGGACATTCCCGTTCACCCTCGCCACCCCTCCCCCCCAGCAGTACAGATAACCAGGGTACCACAACCCCCCCCCCTCCCCGATCCACACTCGTAACACCCAACCACCCTGGCAATGCCGAGAGCAAGAGGCCACCCCGGGGCTCTCTGGATCAGACAGTATGAATAGCGAGCATCACGGAGAGAGTCTCAAACATCAGGTTACTCGTCACTTCCAGAGAGACCCTGGCCCCAGCTGGGAAGATCAACATCTACAGAGCAAGGCCTCGCTCACACAGAGAGTGAGACACACGCACAGGGCCTCCCCCATCAGCGGGGAGGGTACAAGCTCACCTCCAGCAGCGGGAAGAGGTCCTTGTCCTCATCCTTCAGGCCGTTCCACTTCTGGATGAGGGGTGGCATCAGCTTCTGGATGTATTCCTGCAGCCATGGGAGAGAAACACGGCCTTCAGCGGGGAGATCACCAGCGCCCCCCACCCCACGCAGAGCCTGCCACTCAAGCACCCCAAGCTTAGGAAAATAAAATGGCTCCCCATCTTTAATCTGGTGCACGGGGGGGGGGGGGGGCAGACGTCCGAGGGGCCCAGCCTGCATCCCAGCCCCTCCCCCCCCCCCCCCAGCCCCTCCCCACAAGGCACTCACGGGCTGGTTTAAGTGGTGACCCACGGAGTCGGCCAGGGTCCCGATGGCATCGTAGAGGATGAGAAGGTTCTTGTGCTGGTATTTCCCGAAGGCAAAGACCAAGGTGTCCAGGATGAAGCCCAGGTAAGGGACCAGCTCCGTGCAGGCCTCCTCCTCCAGCGTCGCAAAAGCACTGCGGGGGGGGGGGGGGGGGGGGGAACGGATATAATCACAGGTGAGGTGGAGGGAGGCGGTGCCAGCACCGTGAACGCACGCACGGGGAGGGCCTCCCTAACCCCAGGCTGCGGGCCCACCACCCTCTCTCGGGTAAGTTGCCGTCATCCCACGTTTCACGAGCAGACTCCCGAAAAGCAGAGCGAGAACTGGGAAAAGTCCTGCGCATGCAACGCAGCGAAGCCGTGACTGGCACTCCCCCCCCCTTCCTCTCCACGCAACCAATGGGGCCACCCCCCTCCACCAAGATTACCGCTCAGAGACTTCCAACGCAAGGCCGCACCCCCCCTTCCCCATACACCTCGGAGGGTAGGAGCAGAGCCTCTCCGGGCGGGAGGGCCTTACCTGCAGGCCACACCCCCCTCCCCCCCACCTCGGAGGGTAGGAGCAGAGCCTCTCCGGGCGGGAGGGTCTTACCTGCAGGCCACAGCCCCCTCCCACCCACCTCGGAGGGTAGGAGCAGAGCCTCTCCGGGCAGGAGGGCCTTACCTGCAGGCCGCACCCCTTCTCCCCCCCTCACACCTCGGAGGGTAGGAGCAGAGCCTCTCCGGGCGGGAGGGCCTTACCTGCAGGCCACACCCCCCTCCCCCCACACACCTCGGAGGGCCTTACCTGCAGGCCACAGCCCCCTCCCACCCACCTCGGAGGGTAGGAGCAGAGCCTCTCCGGGCAGGAGGGCCTTACCTGCAGGCCGCACCCCTTCTCCCCCCCTCACACCTCGGAGGGTAGGAGCAGAGCCTCTCCGGGCGGGAGGGCCTTACCTGCAGGCCACACCCCCCTCCCCCCTCACACCTCGGAGGGCCTTACCTGCAGGCCACAGCCCCCTCCCACCCACCTCGGAGGGTAGGAGCAGAGCCTCTCCGGGCAGGAGGGCCTTACCTGCAGGCCGCACCCCTTCTCCCCCCCCTCACACCTCGGAGGGTAGGAGCAGAGCCTCTCCGGGCGGGAGGGCCTTACCTGCAGGCCACACCCCCCTCCCCCCACACACCTCGGAGGGCCTTACCTGCAGGCCGCACCCCCCTCCCCCCACACACCTCGGAGGGTCTTTACCTGCAGGCCGCACCCCCCTCCCCCCACACACCTCGGAGGGTCTTACCTGCAGGCCACAGCCCCCTCCCACCCACCTCGGAGGGTAGGAGCAGAGCCTCTCCGGGCAGGAGGGCCTTACCTGCAGGCCGCACCCCTTCTCCCCCCCTCACACCTCGGAGGGTAGGAGCAGAGCCTCTCCGGGCGGGAGGGCCTTACCTGCAGGCCACACCCCCCTCCCCCCACACACCTCGGAGGGCCTTACCTGCAGGCCACACCCCCCTCCCCCCACACACCTCGGAGGGTCTTTACCTGCAGGCCGCACCCCCCTCCCCCCACACACCTCGGAGGGCCTTACCTGCAGGCCGCAACCCCCTCCCCCCACACACCTCGGAGGGTCTTTACCTGCAGGCCGCACCCCCCTCCCCCCACACACCTCGGAGGGTCTTTACCTGCAGGCCGCCTCCTGCACCCGCTTGTTGCTGTCCAGGATGCGCTTCAGCAGCTCCGTCATCAGTGGCTTCAGGTACAGGTCGGGGGGCTGGCTCACCACCCAGTGTGCGTAGCGGCTGAGGGTCCAGCAGGCGATGGAGCGCACCAGCGCCTTCTTGTCCGCCAGGCACTGGATTAGGTGCGGGATCAGCTCCGGGAGGTAGGGCACCATTCCCTGCATGCAGCCTGGGGAGAGGGGGGGAGAGGGGTAAGTGTAGGTAGATTAGGAGCCCTCAGGGACTGCCTGGCTGCCCCAGTCCCATTAAGCAGGGTGCGCGCAGGGGCGGATGCCGCAGTGGCCGCCTCACCCTGCCTCGTTACAGAGCCGCCCCTGCCTCCGGCCACACTAAGGGTCTAAGCCAGCAAAAAAAAAAAAAAAAAAAACACACTTAAGTTGTCTCTGTGAAACGCTTTTCGCAATTGGTGCAGAGGTTCAGGTTCCAGGAGCGCAGGCTGCAAGGCAGCTCAGAAAGAAAAAAAAAAATCTTCAAAAAAGCCCTTCAAACTTACAATAGAATGGAACAGAGAGCTGCCAGCAGAAAGAGAGAAAAAAAATCAGCCAAATTAAAAAAAAAAGGGACCAACTAAAAGTAAAAACAGCCGCCCTGAGCCGGTGGCTGCCTCAGCAGCCTCGTAAAGGGGCGGGATCTGGACCACCAGATTTACAGCCCACGGAAGACAGGAGCGAGCGTACAAACCCCCAGCTCATCCACCTTGACCAGACAGGGAAGGACCTACCAGGTCCCAAAAAACCCCTGGGAGGAAGGCTCATAAATCCAAAAAACAAACAGGCTGCTGACTGCAGAACTGCAGGAGGCACCTAGGGTTAGGTACAGTGTCAGTGAGACTCTCTCTGTCTCCATCTGCTGGCAGGGAGGTAAAACCCAGGAGTCTGGACTGATCTGGGTACATACAGGGCACTGCTGGAGACAGAGAAATACTGAGGGACTGCAGGAGACACACTGGGTTATGTACAGTGTCAGTGAGACACTCTCTGTCTCCATCTGCTGGCAGGGAGGTAAAACCCAGGAGTCTGGACTGATCTGGGTACATACAGGGAACTGCTGGAGACAGAGAAATACTGAGGGAGTGCAGGAGGCACACTGGGTTATGTACAGTGTCTGTGAGACTCTCTCTGTCTCCATCTGCTGGCAGGGAGGTAAAACCCAGGAGTCTGGACTGATCTGGGTACATACAGGGAACGTCAATGATCATGCGACTGGAGCCACGACACCTTCCTGCCCACCTCAGGGCATTTTACATTGATCAATAGATGGCAGGCAATCCAACGCTGGAAATTACCCCAAGCTTCAAGCCAGCACCCCCCTCCGCACAGTTAGGTGCCTTACCCTCTGCGATCGCCCCCAGCACTAGGATGCCAGACTCCTTGATGACCCACTCCGGGTGAAAGAGAAGCTCTTTCAGCGGGGGCAGCAGGTGAGGCAGCAGCTCGTCGCGGAACACGTTGGCGAGGACGTCCAGAGCGGCCGCCGAGCACTTCCCTGGGGTGGCAGAGAGAGGAGAGCCGTGTCAGAGGAGCAGCCCGGACAGGACGGCGGCGGCAAGAGTGGCCAACGCCGCGGGACAGGAGAGCCCCTGCCTCCCTCTCTCGGGGATTAATCCCCCCCCCCCCCCCCCAACCCCGACCTACTCAGATTCCAGTCCGAGAGCGCGTCGTCTTCATCCTCCACGTCCTCGCTGTCCTCGGCCCGCTCCTCCTCGTGCTGCAACGTGACCGTGCGCGACTTGTGGAAGCGAGGTTTGATGTCCTGCTCGCTGTCTGGGACGGTCTCGTCCTCCTCTACGTCCCCCTAAAGTCCAGCGGGGATCAAGACAAAAAACGTGTTAAGACCGGGCCTGCTCCGCCCCTGCAGCAGCTGGACCCGACCCGGACACAGGTGTCCCCCCCGTCCCCCCCCCAACTCAGCTCCCGGGACCAGGCTGGATCAGACAGTATGAATACAAGAAGCCATCACGGCGGTCAGGTCAAGAGCGTCTGCATCATTTCCAGCGAGCTGAGCTGCCGGACACTCACCGGCCCCAGACAGGGATTCAGAGGCCGTGCAGAGAGAGAGAGAGAGAGAGAGAGAGCGAGAGAGAGAGAGAGAATTACCTTCAGAAGAATAATATCAATCTCGGAGTACTTCATGCCCTTCACTAAGATGGGGATCAACCTGTCAAAGAGGCAAAAACAAGGCATTTTGTTCCACCGAGGAGCTGGAGTGAGACAGAGACACAAAAGGACATTAAGTGCTATGCCGGGACAGATTAAAGGTCCACTCAGCACAGCATCCGCTGCGCCGGTGGCCAATCCAGGTCTCAAGTACTTGGCAGATGTACAGGGAAGTTGGTTCTTACCTGCTAATTGTGAGAGAGAGAGAGACAGAGAGAGACAGAGAGAGACAGACAGAGAGACTCACTGTAGCAGGTGTCCCGACAGCACCTCTTTGCAGATGGGCTGCTCAGCCAGGGTTAACCAGAACTCGCAGGCTTCCAGCGAGACGTTCTCATCACTGTCCTGAGTTCTCTGGAGCATGTACTGGAGGGGGAGAGAGAGCGGGGGAAGTGAGAGAGAGAGAGAGACTGCAGCAGCAACCCCCCCCAGGACCCTTGCGCTCACGGCGGGTCAGGACCGGCAGATACCTGTACGATGCTGTGCATGTGAGGCAGCAGGCGATCGATCCGGACCTCCAGCAGCATCACCAGAGCCCGGCAAACGTTCTTCCGCACCTCCGGGTCTTCGTCCACCGCCAGCGCAAACAGATGCTGTGCGCAAAAAGAAGGAAAAAGCAAGTGGGTGGGGGCGGTCACTAAACGCGGGAGCCCCGACCTACCCGGCAGCAGAGAGTTACACCCAGCCTGCACGCTCACCTCGATGAAAGTGTCGATGTTATCCATCAGCGCCTGAGCCCTGTCCATGATAAACTGGTTCACACAGGCGATGGCGTGAGACCTGGCAGAGAGAGAGACACACGTGTGAGGGAGTCAGAAAAAAAAAAAAACAAATCCACGAGCAGGGCAGAAGCCACCAGCTGCCACCTACCTGATCTTGGGACTGCAGTGCTTGAAGAACTGCAGAAACTTGGGGATCATGACGTTCAGAGGCCGGTTCAGTGCATCACTGTCCAGGAGCTCGGAGGAGTCCTCGCATATCTTCTGCAAAGCCCCAAAGGCTCCCTGAACGCAGGAGAAAGGGCAGGCAATGAGCCACCAGATATCCACCACGGATGTGCATTCGTTTCATTCGTTTCATACGGTTCCCATTGCATGTCAATTAGATGTGCATTCGTTTCATGCGTTTCCCCATTACAAGTCAATTAGATGTGCATTCGTTTCATGCGTTTCCCCATTACATGCTTGTATAGGAAACGAATGCACATCCCTAATTATCCACAGCACCAGAGTCATTCCAGCGGGCAGCCCAGGCCAGACAGGGGGACTGCACCTGGATTCCAGTCACACACACACACGCTGCTTGGGAGGATGGGTCCCTGAGCTCCCTGTACAGACACAACTGTCCTCAAGCCCGGGACCAGGCACTAGGAGTGTTGAGCGCTGCAGGCGCGTCGTCCCAGTCACGCACCTCACAGGTGTTATAGTCCTCGGAGTTTAGCAAGTTGCAGAGCTGCGGCAGGAGTTCTGGCCAGGTCTGAAGCTCCCCCTTCGAGGCAATGGTTGTGATTAGGATGCCTGCCAGTTAAAAGAGACAGGGGAGGGAAGAAGGGCTGCTAAGTCAGTCTAAACGTCCCGTTTCCCTCACCAGCGCCACGGAGCGTCTGACCTCGGTGCCGGGTAGCCGCACTCACCGATGGTGGCTCTGATGAGAGACGAGGCGTCCCCGATGTTATTCAGGCACTCCTGCTTAATGAAGTCCGCCACAGGCTGAGGGAGGGTCTGATAGTGCGCCTTCACATTGTTCTTCAGGATGAGGCCACTCAAGGAGCGCGTTGCCTCGTCTGCAGGGTGGGGGGGGGAAGGAGAACGGTGCCCGGTCTGTTAGTAGCCAGTCACCTCTTACTCACCGACTGCCCCTGCTCCCTCTCACCCACCACCAAAAGCCAAGCCCAGGAATAAAAAAGAGCAGAGTTACAATAAAAACATAACAAAAACAAACAAACAAAAAAAAAAACCCCATAACAAAAACAAAACAAAAAACAAACATAACAAAAAAAACCTTTTTGTAACAGACAATCTTCGTCAAGCTGGCATCATGTTAATGAATTTAATTCCATTCCCTACCACTGCCCATTAAGCCCAAGCTACTCTCCTCCTCGTCTCTTGGACAGGGCTGGAAGGAGGAAGCCAGCCGACTCACCTTCAGTCTTCAGCCGTGTCAACACGAATATCAAGTAGTTATTGAAGTCGGGAAACTGGTTCAGTTGTTTCAATTTCTGCCCGGCCCTGGTTAAGGGAAAGCGAGGCGATTCTGTTTCAGAGAGGGGGGGGAGAGAGAGAGAGAGGACCCAGGAAAGGCTCCGCGAGACCCAGCCAGGAACCCGCAGGGCTACGGTACAGGTTGTCAGCGAGAGCAACCTCTTACCTGGTTACAAACACTTACCTGGGCTCAGCACTTACCAGCTGAGTAGAGAGACTGTCTCCGGCTGGGGGGGGGCGGGGACACCTTTAGGTATCAGCTCAGGAGAGCGGGGCTCGATCTTACTCCGATTTAAAGGTAAAAATTTCCTCTTCTAGAATACCGCGTTCCCGATGGGTGGGAGACAATGCACATCTGCTAGGAGACTGAGAGATACTGAAGGACTGAGGTCACTGCGGGGGGTGCATCTAGGGTGACGTCAGCTCTGAAACCCGACTCAGTCTCCCATCTGCTAGCAGAGGAGCACATAACAACCCACTGGGGTCCTGAGTCCGTCTGGCTACGGGCTAGGAAAGTTAGATTGCCAGGCGTGTTAGTCTTATCCTGCTTACGCCGAACCAAGAGGACAGAATTCGGTTTCCGTGGGCATCTGTTTTACGTAAAGGAGGTCTCGGGCAACTGGTTAAACACCGAGATCTCGTGCTCTTGCAAGGATACATCCTGGACAACGCGCTGCGTGGCTGTGCTGGGGGACTGCGACTCCTTCAGTAGCTGCAGCACCTGCTGGAGGCCCTGCTCGTCCGGCTGCCACTCCATGGTGTAAGGCTGAGACTGCATAGTAATGACGACAAAAAAAAAAAGATGGACATACGCACACACACGGACAGACAGACAGACACACCAAAGCAGTCCAGCATGAGAACCCGAGCAGTGGCGTGGATCCGTCAGGCCCAGGACCCGCTGCGTCCGGCGTTTAGTCTCCGAGTCTGGGTCACTTGGCCAGAAGTAAAAAAAAAGTCCACAGCCTCCACATCTGCCCGGCTAATAACACTTTATGAATTTTTTTTCCTCCAGAAGCTTGTTCTGAGCCCTTCTACAGCCTGCTGCGCTAGCTGCCTTGACCATGTCCTCTTGACAACAGATTTCACAGATTGAGTACAATAGCAATATATTTTGCGTTTTATTCTCCATTCATTTTCAAATCATTCCTAACTTTCGATTTGATTTTTTTTTTTTTTATGCCGCATGCTGAGCTGAGGATTTCAAATCACTGTCCACGAGGACTCCAAGTTCATTTTCCTGGAGACCTCCAGGTATCTGTCATTGATATTATTTCTCCCGGTCTGCATTACTTTGCACTTTTCCACCTTAAATTTCATCAGCTGATTAGATGCCCAGACTTCTAGTCTCACCTGGTGCTTCTGCAGTTCCGCACAGCAGGTCAGACAGACACCGGAGTTCTGGTCCTCTCAGTATCTCTGCCACTGCCCACACAAACGCGCCTGAATCACCTCCCCTTCCCCCTCAGGGCAAACACCAACAACCAGCTCTCCCCTCCCTCGCAGGGTAATAATCCATCAGCACCCCTCTCCAGCCCTTGCAGGGGAGATGATCTGCCCCATCACGTCCCCCTCTCCAGCCCTTGCAAGGGAGATGACCTGCCCCATCACATCCCCCTCTCTCAGTCCCCAAAGGGGAGATGACCTGCCCCCCACTCTCTCAGTCCCCACAGGGGAGATGACCTGCCCCATCACACTCCCCCCCCCCTCTCTCTCAGTCCCCACAGGGGAGATGACCTGCCCCATCACACCCCCCCCCCCCTCTCTCAGTCCCCACAGGGGAGATGACCTGCCCCATCACACCCCCTCGCTCTCTCTCAGTCCCTACAGGGGTGATGACCTGCCCCATCACACCCCCCCCCCTCTCTCTGTCCCCACAGGGGTGATGACCTGCCCCATCACACATCCCCCCCCCTCTCAGTCCCCACAGGGGAGATGACCTGCCCCATCACACATCCCCCCCCCTCTCAGTCCCCACAGGGGTGATGACCTGCCCCATCACACATCCGCCCCCCCCCCCCCTCTCAGTCCCCACAGGGGTGATGACCTGCCCCATCACACCTTCCCCCCCCCTCTCAGTCCCCACAGGGGTGATGACCTGCCCCATCACACATCCGCCCCCCCCCCCCTCTCAGTCCCCACAGGGGTGATGACCTGCCCCATCACACATCCGCCCCCCCCCCCTCTCAGTCCCCACAGGGGTGATGACTTGCCCCATCACACATCCCCCCCTCTCTCTCTCAGTCCCCACAGGGGTGATGACCTGCCCCATCACACCTCCTCTCTCTCTCTCAGTCCCCACAGGGGAGATGACCTGCCCCATCACACATCCCCCCCCCCACTCTCTCTCTCAGTCCCCACAGGGGAGATGACCTGCCCCATCACATCCCCCTCTCTCAGTCCCCGCAGGGAAGATGACCTGCGCCCCCCCCCCTCACTCCTCTGTCCCCCCTTAGCCCCCCTCTCTCAGTCCCCAGAGGGGAGATGATCTACCCTCTCCCTCACCCCCCTCTCAGTCCTCCTTCAGTCCCTAGAGGGGAGATGACCTGCCACCCCTCACTCCCCTCTCTGTCCCCACAGGGGAGATGACCTGCCTTCCCTCAGCCCCATCTCTCAGTCCCCAGAGGGGACACGATCTGTCCCCCCTCACCTCCATCACTCAGTTACCGCGCCGGGAGACATCATGCCAGCGCATGGGCGATGAGCAGGTCGAGGCCCCTCTTATCCCTGTAAGAGCGTCTCTGGAGGCCCGCGGCCTCCCCCCCGCGCGCGAGCGCGCCCCCACCTCCCTGCCCGTACCTGTGGGGGGAGAAGGAGAAGCACCAGGACTAAGCGGCGGGGGAGGCCTCTCTCCACTCCCCTCGCGCGAGCTCCGGCGGAAACCCACAAGCAGCGCCTTATGACCCCACGCGGCTGCCGTCCCTGTTTAAATTTCCCATTGACCAATCAGAGAGCGCCGAGCGCTGCCCACCTGACCGGGGGTTCCGAGGTCGGGCAGGAAGGGCACGTGACAAGGGAGGCTGAGCACATGGGCAGGAGCTAGGACGCCGAGGGAGTGGCCACGGAAAGCTCGAGTCTCGCTGCAAAAAGGTGTGGGTTTCCTGCCGGCTAGAATGACTACGTAGGAGGTAAATTTGTATAAATACCTCATACATAGTGGATATCCTAAAAAAACATAGGTCTTGGTCTGTCAAAAACCTGTCTGGAGACCCCGCCACTAGTGCAATATCCAGCATAATCTGTGAATTATGAACGAGATAGATGTTCATACAGTGGAGGCACTTGCAAATATACCTCTTGCATACTGATCTCAAAAATCCTGAAAACCAGACTGGATAGGTCATAAAACAAGGGCGACCAGCTCTGGACCACAAACAGGCCTGGTTTTCAGGATATCCGCAATGAATATGCATGGCATTTATATACAATTGAGACGATGCATGCAAATATGTCATGCATATTCATTGCGGATATCCTGAAAACGAGACCTGTATGTGGATCTTCAGGACCGGAGTTGGCCATCCCCTTCCCTAGAACGGCTTCCCAAACCTGTCCTAAGGACCCTCACAGCCAGTCAGGTTTTCTGGATATCCGCAATGAATATGCATGAGATAGATTTGCATTATACCGAATCTCCATGATATGCATACTCATTGTGGATATCTTGAAATCTCGACTGGCTTTGAGGTCAGGAGGACAAGTTTGGGAAGCCCTGCCCTAGAAGGTGGTCAAAGGTAAATCTAAGGTTTAGCTGCGTTAGGTAGGAGAGGTCGAGGGGTAGAGGCCTCCTAAGGCTCTGCTGGATGTTTTCTGGTGGTGGAGGAAGTCAGGGTGCAGGTTCCTGACAGCTGCGCTTAGGTTAGGGGATTCAGAAGCTCAGGGTGCCAAGGCTCTGCCAGATGTGTGAAGTGATTGAACGCGAGAGCCCAGTGTAATCTGTCAGATTTTTTTTATTTATTTATTTAATAACTTATATATATATATATATATGCAGATGCCTGCATTGCTAGAGACTCTGGCAGTTGGTGACTGTGTGTCTCATACCTGAGGTTGGTGGTCCTGTGCCCCGTTATGGCTGTGATTCAGATACATTTATTGGCGTTGCCAAAGTGATGTATCGCATGATTAAAATAAAAGGGCAGTAAAATAAGGGTTTGTCTCATACCTGGGGAGGCGTGGAGCCTGTAGCGCTCTGTCTCATACTTTGGGGGGGGGGGGTGACATTGTATCCCTATTTTTTTCAATAGCTCACGTAAATAATAGCGAAAAAAAAAATACCCCCCCCAGTCATTTATAAGCCATGCCCAGGGCCAGGCCGGAGCTTCAGCTCGGCCCTTCCGGGAAACTAAAAAAAAAGCACTCGGAGGAAGCAGCTGGAAGGCGAGCGCCGCCCCTCAACTCCTTCCGGGTCGGGCGAGGGGCGGGGCCAGCTCTGCGCTCGTCCGGGAACGTGCTCACGCCGGCCGGCGTCCTGCCGCGACGTCATCAGGCGGCGCCGGGGTTGTCCATGGAGACGGGAAAGCAGCTGAGCAGGTGGGTGGCTTGGCGGCCGGGACCCTCCCCAACGCCCCCTAATTAAATAAAGCGAGGGTAACGAGCGAGGAGGAGGGGCTGCCCGGGAAAGGAGCTGCCGGTCCCGCGCGCGAGAGTCCGCTTTCCTCACCCGTCCCGGGGAGGCAGGGCAGTCCGCGACGAGCTTTCCAGAGTTATCCCCTCCCTCCCTCCCCCGAGCCGCTAAAGAGAGGAGCACCCTGGAAAGCTCTGCACTGCAGCTTCACTCCACCTACCCTAGAGACAGAAAGTTAAAGAACATAAGAACCTGCCATACTGGGTCAGACCCAGGGTCCATCAAGCCCAGCATCCTGTTTCCAACAGTGGCCAATCCAGGCCATAAGAACCTGGCAAGTACCCAAACACCAAGAAGATCCCATGCTACTGATGCAATTAATAGCAGTGGCTATTCCCTAAGTAAACTTGATTAATAGCCGTTAATGGACTTCTCCTCCAAGAACTTATCCAAACCTTTTTTGAACCCAGCTACGAAGCTGCCTCGAGGGAAATCTTTCTTTCCTGAAAGAATGGGGGGGGGGGGGGGTGCTTTGACCTGCCACCTGTGGAGGTGGGAGCAGCCAAACCCATGCACAAACTTCCAGTGTGTTTGGGGCAGATAACAGAGGGTGAAGGTAAGGGAGAGATAGGTGGCAGGAGATCAAGAAAGCTCTGTGGTGACACTGAAGGGGAGGGAGGGAGGGGGGGGGGGTGACTGGGTGGGCTACAGGGACTTAATCTGCTAAAATGTATTCTGTCTCCCAGGTTTGAAGCCTTGCAGATCTCAGGATTGTGACTTGTTGGTTTCCAGCCGGCAGCCTGAGAGAGTTCCCCTGGATTTCCTGAAGGAGACGTAGCTGCTGGATTCAGCTGTCACCAGCCTTGCAGAAGAAACGTGCTAATCTGCCCCATGTGCCACATGGACAGATTCTAGACTATCCCGTGCAGTGATGGAAAGTGGTGACTACCCTCAGGGGTCTGATAATGATTCTGAGCCAGAGAGCGGTGACCCAGATGCCCAAGCTCAGGAATATATTGACCGTGTCCTGTTCAGCCCTGTGGAAAGCAACTGCTTGGCCCTGTGTCTTACTCCTGAGTCCTCTCATCTGGACACGAGAGCTTCCAGCTCTGTGCCTGGCTCACCCTTGGCTCTGAAGAGGTCTCCAGTGAGTGAGGACCTAGAGAGCTCGTGCTTGCTTCTCCTCCCACTGGAACTGATCTTGGAGATCTTTGCCTATCTGGATGCCAGATTCGTTCTGACTGTCCTGCCTCTAGTGTGTCGCACGCTGAGAGATATTGTGCAGGACAGGGTGACCTGGAGGATTCGCGTTCAGAAGAGAGTCCGAGCCTGCTACCCTGTGGTGGAAGGTAAGCTCTTCTCTTCCTGTGGTCATTGCTTCTGACACGTGATAGCCAACCTTTGTGTAAGAACACTTTTGATCAGTCCTAGCGGATGTTACCACTTTTTCAGAGTTATCCCTCCTTTCCTAGGACTGATGAGGTAGGAGACTTTCTGATAAAAAGCAAGACCTGACCACCTTCGCTGAGGGTTGGCATGAGTTGACAGGGGGGCTACCAGTCCCATCAATAAAGGACGGATGGTGCAGATCCCTTGGTGCATTTAGGACAGGGGTAGTTAGCTCAGCTCCACCAGGGCAGCAAGTGATAAAATCTGCAAACAAAGCTAATCAGTAGATCCAACTGTACCCAGAAACCAGAGCAGTTTGCAGATGCAGCGTGCTCTGATGTAGCATGTTTACTGCATAGTCGCCTGTAATGCTAAACCGGTCTGATATGAATCTTGTCATGAAGTTCAGTATAGAACTTCATGACAAGATTCATATCAAGACGGCAGCCAGGCAATAACCAACACACTCACTACAAGACAATCATCCTTCTCTTCTCAAGTCAGAAACCTCGGAGTCATAATGGACAATCAACTCAACCTCAAGAGATTTATTAATAATACCACTAAAGAAGGGTTCTTCAAATTGCAAGTCCTAAAAAGGCTCAGACCGCTTCTACACTTCCAAGACTATCGTTCAGTTCTACAGACAATCATCTTCTCAAAAATAGACTACTGCAATTCCCTGCTACTCGGACTCCCAGCTAACACCATAAAACCCCTACAGATCCTCCAAAACGCCACAGCCAGGATACTTACTAAAACCAACAAGAGAGACCATATCACCCCCATTTTGAGAAACCTACACTGGCTCCCGATCAAGTTCAGAATCTCTTACAAAATCCTCACCATCATTCACAAATCAATCCACAAGCTCATCCCACTGGAACTCAACATCCCTCTTCGACTACATATTCCCGATAGACCGGTGAGAACAGCTTACAGGAATTACCCTCCTTGCCCCAGCCATCAAATCCACTTTAAACAAACGAACTCTATCCAGAGCAGGCCCCCAACAATGGAACTCGTTACCCCCTGAACTGCGACAGGAACAATGCCCGATCACCTTCAAAAAGAGACTCAAAACTTGGCTGTTCGAGCAAGCTTTCAATCTACGCCAATAATCTCCCACTATTCACTTCCTTCCTTATTTACAAAGACTCCTTTCAGACTATACCGATATTGTCACTCCAGTTAGCATTCCTACTCGCAGTTTGTCTAGTCTGATCCTTATTTAGCTTTTGTTTAGATGGTTACATGTCTAACTATTGTTTAGCCTGTTACACAAAAATATCACACTGTTTATGGTTTATGGTGATACCAGTCTCCCAGTTTTAGTTGTTCCAAGTTAAATATTCCTTGTTCTATGTAAGAGCGTTCTTACATGCATGTTAATGTTAAAATGTAAACCGATTTGATTTGTAACTCTGCTACATGAATTTCGGTATATAAAAATGCTAAATAAATAGAAAAATGTTAAATAAATAATGTTTCTTGATCCTGGATTCCCCTGGGGTAGTTTTGCTCAGGGGGGCTGCATGGCTTCACTTCCCCATGCTGTGTCTGTGCCATTGAAACGGCTGCATCCTGCAGAGCTCCTGCCCCATGACGCTGAGCAGCACACTTTGTACTTCCCAAAGAAAGAGCCCTGTCTTCCCTGGGAAGCTCCAGATGGATTGGAACTTGTTGAAAGTTCATGCTGGAAGATGGTGACCCTGTTGTGCTTTTTCTTTCATTTTAAACTGCAGGCTTCCTCCTGCTCCTTTGGGCTTCCCGCTCAGTCAGGACCAGGGTTGGGATCTGGCCCCAGGAGCCTGGGAATTTCTCCCCTATTTAACAATCCCCTCTCCCCTCACACCGGGCCTTCTCCTTCCCTCTGCAGCTGACCCCCGAGAGTGGAAGTCCCGAGAGGGGAATCTTACAGCACCAGGTCAGCCCCTCGGTACTGCTCTTTTAATGCCCTTCCCATCAAATGCAATGTGGGTCTTCACTGTCTCCTGCTGATCAGGAGATTGCTCAGATGCCCTGCTAACCTCGCCTCCCGTTCTTCCTGGTTCTTTGCAGAGGAGGATTTTGATTGGCCGGCGGCGTGTGTTGATTTGGAAGAGCAGCTGCGACGTTGGTCAGAGGATGGAAGGAAAGCAGAGCATTTTTCCCTGGGGGACGGACACTTCGCTTCAGTTGATTCTGTTCTCCTGCTGCAGGTGAAAAGCTTCTCCTCTGCACTGCTGCCTCGCTGAGAGCTGGGGGAGAGAGTCAGATGCGCCTGTAGAAAAAAGCCGAAATCATTTGTTTAGATAGGAGAGCTTGCCGGGCTGAACTCCCGACGACAATAAAATCAATCTTGTAACACCCGTGATTTAGGAGTTATTATAGACTCCGAACTTAATTTCAAGAAACACATCTCTATTAAGTTAAAAGAAGGTGATCATAAATTGCCTACCCTTAAACGATTAAAACCATGACTTGACCAAAACAAGTTCAGAACCGTACGTCAGACTCTGCTGTTTTCTAACGTAGGCTATTGTAGTGCATTACTGTTAGGTCTTCCTCAATCAACCATTCGCCCTCTTCAAGTCCCTCCAAAACGCAGCAGCTAGGGTACTAACAAATACAAAAAAATACGATCACGTCACCCCCCCATACTGTGCTCCTTATGCTGGTTGCCAGTAAATTACCGGATTGAGTACAAAGCACTGTGCATTATACAGGAAATAATTTACGGAGCAGCAACAGAATGGTTCAATGCGTCTATCGGGGCTACTCACACCCCAAAGAAATTTAAGATCGTAGTAACAAAGGGCTTTTATCTATCCCAAGTTAGAAATAGAGCCATTTCCCCAGCTGGCCCAAAAATTTGGAATATGCTACCTGAAAAGTTAAGATTACAGCAGAACTTGAAATCATTTAAGGAGGACGTAAAAACGTGGGCTGTTCTGTAAGGCCTACGATGAAAATTACCACGACTAGGACTACGCAACTCAATCTTTAAAAGTACTTGGACTTATTGATCTTCTTTTTATTTATTTTTTATTGCCATTTGATTTATTTTATTTATTGAACGATCATATGCTATGTTCTTTTTTTAATATTTGCTTATTTTTATAGTTGTTTATGATTGTATTTTATTATATTTGTTTTTACCGTGTTGCATTTCTTTTAATTATTTAACTATGTAAACCGTTATGGTGATATAGTCCGAATGACGGCCTATAAAAAGTTATAAATAGATTATAAATAAATCTGTGCCGTGTGCAAGGGAGGAGGAGAGCTTAAAAAAAAAAAAGGCACTGAAGGTCATTCCCCTTTCTTCCAGGGAGGGACGCTCTGTGCATCTGGCTCCAGAGACCGAAACGTCAACGTCTGGGACATGAGAAGACTGGGCCAGGGAGAAGAGGTGCTGGTGAAAGTTCTGGGCACTCAGCGCAATGGGACTCACAAGGTAAGGCTGGGAGTGGTGACTGCGGGGCCGACAGATGGGGGGGGATGTGCGGCCTAGAAGAGTCTCGGATTATCACCCCCTCTCCTCTGCGCTCTCTCCTGCACAGGGCTGGGTGTGGTCACTGGCATCCAGAGGAAATATGCTGTGTTCTGGATCCTGGGACAGCACCATTAAGCTCTGGGACATGGAAGCTGAGGGCCAACAGTGTGGAGAGATCAAGTAAGAACCACGGCCAGAGAAAAGCAGCCTTTGTAACCTCTACCTCCATCCCTGCCCCTCCCCCCCCTTCCCACGGGATCTTTCTGGAGCTCTCGCCATCTGTTCATGGTCTCTCTTTCCCCCCCACCACGCCCCTCTCTTGCTCCACGCCCTGATCAGCAGAGCCTCTGCCTCCCAGTGCAGTTCCTGCAGTTTGCTGGCTCTTGATGTCAGCGCCGTGGTGAAGCTGGCACGAAGGGAGTTTTCCTGCCACAAAGCGCTGACGCTCTGCTCTCTGTGCTTTCAACCTCCCTTTCTTTCAGGGGCAAAGCTGCTGTCCTCTGCCTTGCCCTCCAGCCGGACATCCTGGTGGCAGGATCCTACGACAAGAGAGTGACGGTGTACGACCCCCGAGGTTAGAGCGCTGCCGCGCAGGTGGGGTGGAGGTGGACAGCAGGCAGATCTTGTTACCCACACATGCACAGACTGGGATTATTTGAGAGCAACGGGATGTGTTTCTGGGAATATGTTTCTTCCTCTCTATCCAGCCAGACCAGTCCAGGTGGATGAACAACTTGATTGCTGACATCACATCCCGTAGGATCCCGTGCTGTCTCCAGCAGACGTTAGGGAGTGTCCTGGTGTAGGCCAGGTGAGGAGGAACCTGGTGATTAGTTCCAGAAGAGAGCACAGGGCCGATCCAGTTGTTTGCAAGGTCGGCGCACCTCCGTTTTGCTTCCCCTTTTGAAGGGGCAGGTGGTCAGAGTTCTTTCAGACAATGCATATGTGAATAACAGAGGAGGAACGAAGAGGTCTCATGCAGCCCTGGAGGCCGGTCAGTTCATGGAGAGGGTGGAGAGCGAGATAGGGATAACTTTGTTGGTGCACGTAGGAGGTGCAGAGCAGGTGCAGGTGGATTTTCTCAGCCGGAGCTCTCTGGATCTGGGGGCAGTGGCTTCTGCCAGGCAGGGCAGGTTTTCCCGGGATGCTGCTGATGGATTTTGATGGCTTCTCAGAGCAACGCCAGGGTGAAGAACGGCTTTCATCGGAAGAGAGTTCATCCGGGTTGGCCAGAATGTTTCCGTTCTAGGCAGAAAGTCGCCGAGCGTCAGATTCTTGTCGTTTTGGTTGCTGCAGGTTGGCTGAGATGCCCCCTGTGTTTCCTCCGGATGGGTTCTGTCTTGCAGCTTGGCTCGTATAGCGAAGAGAGGTTATTCCCAAGGGGAGGGGGGGGGGGGGTAGTGAATACTCTCCCTCAAGCAAGAAAGAGGTAGACTTCCCTGGCATGTGTAAGAGATCTTGGAGGGCTGCTGCACGAACCAAGGACTGTCGGCCAGAAGGGCCTTACTTCCTTCTATTTTGGAATTCCTTCAAGAAAGTTTGAGCAAGGGGTTAGCCCTGCATTCCCTGAAGGCACAGCTATTGCTTGCTGAGGAGATCCTTATCTTATCATCCAGACCTGGCTTCTTTTCTTAGGGGGGGGGGGGGGGTGAAGCACCTTTGCTCCCCCCTCTTATTAGAAAGATGGTCATTGCTTGGGATTTGAATGTGCATTTGAAGTATCTTATGGCACAACCTGTTGAGCCCATGAGGCGAGGTTTCGATCAGGCTGCCGGCCTTTAAGACTGTGTGTGTGTGTTTGACGGCAGAGTCTGCTCTGCTGGACGTGTCTCCGAGCTTCGAGCTCGTTCTTGTAAGGAGCCATTTCTGCGCTTGACAGAAGACGCGGTTTTTATTCTCAAAATGCCTTCCTTTTCTACCCAATTGGTAAGCTGGGCGGAGCAGCATCCAGCCGGCCTCGCGGCCTCTCACATCGCAGGGGCAGACTACGTCCAAGCCGATTTTCTCAGTCGTCACAGTTTCGATCCTGGGGGCTGAGAGCTCTCCGAGGAAGCATTCCATCTCATTTGCAGCAAGTGGTCCAGGCAGTGTGTCGATCTGATGGCGACCTTTCGGAATTCCAAGGCCCCTCATTTCTTCAGTTGTTGCCGGGAGCCAATGGCGGAAGGGATGGATGCTTTGGTGCTCGCGTGGCCAAGGCACGTCCTTCTATATGTGTTCCCGCCATGGCCTCACCCATCTGACGTGATCTTAGTTAGCACCAGAATGGCCGAGGCATCCATGGTTTGCAGATCACGTAAATTTGTCGGTGGAAGGGCCCCTGAGGTTTCGGGATCTTCCGAATCTTCTGCATCAGGGCCCCATTTGTTTGGAAGAGGCGATCGCTTTTGACTTGCAGCATGGCTTTTGAGAGTCAAAGACTGGAGAGCAAAGGTTATTCGGATGCAGTCGTCGTTACCCTTTTGCGTTCTAGAAGACCTCCACTTCTTTAGCTTATGTCAGGGTGTGAAAGGTGTTTGAGTCTTGGTGTGTAGACCGCATGGTGGATCCTACTCGGGCTCTGGTGCCCGATAGGTTATCTTTCCTGCAGGCCGGCCTAGCTAAAGGCCTCTCGTGCAGCTCATTACGGGTACAGGTATCGGCTCTCTGTTGTTTCCGTGGTAAAATACAAGGAGTAGCTTTGGCTACGCATCCGGACATGGCTCGATTTCTCAGAGGGGCAAAACACCCTGCGTCCTCCGGTCAGGGATCCTTGCCCATCGTGGAGTTTAAATTTGGTCCTCCAAGTTCTATGTGCGGCACCTTTTCAACCTTTAAAACGGGCAGCGCTAAAGGATCTTACCTCAAAGGTGGTTTTTTTTCGTGGCTATTTCCTCCGCCCGCCAAGTGTCTGAGCCTTTCCTAAGAATTATGGATACGGCGGTCTCTCTACGGGGTGTAGGGCAGAGTCGGTCAAAACCTCTCTGTCTCCATCTGCTGGTGGGAACAGATCCAGATCTGTGGTGGTACTACAGGAACGAAAATTTAGCAGGTAAGAACCAATTTTTCCTTTGTCAGATATAAATTATTTTCACCTCCTTATTCAACCTGCCAGACCAGTCCAGATGCATGGGAAGTACCCAAGTTACGCCTCATCTGGGCGGAATTCTGCCAACCCCACTCTCAAAAGCCCAGACCAAAGGCGAAATCCTCCATGGTTTGGATATGCAGGCGGCAGCATCAGAGGCCAGGTCACCGCCTTGCAAGTATCCAGGGCCGATGCAAGGCGTGGAGCTCCACCCCAGACACAGCTTGTGCCCTGCTAGACGAGGCTCTCAGTCCTTTGGGAAATGGACCGCTCCCGTCAACAGAGGCTGCAGCAAGGGAAAAATCGTTCCTGTAGTACTAGTCTTCCATTACTGCAGCCTCTGGAGAGGGAGACCCGGCCGAATCCCGGCCTTCGCAGCTCCATCCGACGTGCCCTCCCCCTCCCGGGGAGGCACGAGGAGCATAGGCCGTCCCTTGACACCCGCGAGCGCGCGTCAGGCCTGCACCACGCAGCATCGTCGGCTTGGAGAGAGAGAGAGAGAAGCCCGGACAACCAGAGGCGAAAGGTCCCTCCCCCACACGGAGGTAAAAACGGAGCCGGCCGTGCGGTCACTTGCCTTTACGTTTTTTTTTTGTTTTTTTTTAATGTATCCGGTTGCTCCGCGGGTCCTGCGCCGTTCGGGGTGAGTGAGCCGGGCTCCCCGGTATCACCCGAGCGCGTGGGCCAGGAGTGGATGCAGGGTCCTCAACCTCCCTAACTCCAGCGGCCTCGAGAACCAGGGGGGATGGTCCCATCAGGACCTGGCAACCCCCCTGGGAGGCAGTGAAAATGGCTCCTTCCTCCATATATATATATATATATATATATATATATATATATATATATATATAAAATTATAAAGAGCCAGTCCTGAAACACTCAGACTAACCCTAAAGTTTCCACCTCAACTCTTCTGTTTTTTCTCTCAAACTAAACTACCACAGACGGCAGGATTTTGCACCTCCACCATCTGCTGGAGACAGAGAAATACTGAGGGACTGCAGGTGGCACCTCTGGATATAGGGCAGAGTCCTTCAAAGCTTTCTCTGTCTCCACCTGCTGGAGGGGAGGCAAAACCCAGGCGTCTGGACTGGCCTGGCTGGATGAATAAGAAGGTGAAAATAATTTATAGCTGATAATTTGCTTTTCTTTCTGCCTTCCATAGCGTCTCTGGTTAATATATGGATATGTGGTGTTGGTCTTCCCTTGGAAGCTTCACAGGGAAGGTTCTTAGATTGTATTTCTGTTTTATTCACCTTTTCTGTCTCTTGTCGGTTGGTACCTGAATGATTTTTTTCCTGGAAACTCTCTGGATGTACGCTAAGGGGGATCTGTTATCAAAGTTTTTATTTTAGCTTGCTAGAAAGAATACTGACAGGCTGGGTACAGGACGGGATCCCGTAAGGATCGGTGTCAGCAGTCAGGTTATCCTCTGTCTCCGTTTGCTGGCTGGGGAAACCTAAACCGAAGCATCTGGGCTGCTCTGGCTGTATTCCAGGAAGGGTAAGAATAGATTGTACACCATTCGTAGTGCTCCCGGCCCCCGCCCTGCTGCCCCGGGCATCGTCCTTTCTTCTAAACGTGTAACAGTCACTGCAGGTCAGAGTACAGAATGGTGGCTTCCTCCCGCCTCTGAGCACCGTTCCAGAGCCAGACCTGGAGTAGGGCTCAGCGCCTTCCTGGCTCATCGTCAGACTGTGGACGGTGTACGTTACAGCCGGCTCCGCTGTCGTCCGAGGAGCGTCAGACTGTGTGCGCCTGCACGCTGAGCGTTAGACTGTGTGCGCCTGCACGCTGAGCGTTAGACTGTGTGCGCCTGCACGCTGAGCGTTAGACTGTGTGCGCCTGCACGCTGAGCGTTAGACTGTGTGCGCCTGCACGCTGAGCGTTAGACTGTGTGCGCCTGCACGCTGAGCGTTAGACTGTGTGCGCCTGCACGCTGAGCGTTAGACTGTGTGCGCCTGCACGCTGAGCGTTAGACTGTGTGCGCCTGCACGCTGAGCGTTAGACTGTGTGCGCCTGCACGCTGAGCGTTAGACTGTGTGCGCCTGCACGCTGAGCGTTAGACTGTGTGCGCCTGCACGCTGAGCGTTAGACTGTGTGCGCCTGCACGCTGAGCGTTAGACTGTGTGCGCCTGCACGCTGAGCGTTAGACTGTGTGCGTCTGCACGCTGAGCCTGGATTCTCCCCCCCCCCCCCCCAGCCAGGCTCTCCCTCTACAGGATTTCTGTGGGGCTTTGCTGCTGCCCTGGATGCCTCCTTACCCTGTTCTCTCTCCCGGCAGCTGCCCAGCCCCTCGTGAAGAGCCGGAAAGTGCACTCCAGCGCTGTGCTCTCCCTCCTAGCAGATGATCACTACATCTTGTCGGGCAGCGAGGATCGGACGCTTGTGGTTTTTGACCGGCGCTACAACAGCGTGTTCCAGAGGCTGCAGGTGTGGTACTGCTTGTGCTCCATGTGTAAGCGTGTTCCAGAGGCTGCAGGTGTGGTACTGCTTGCGCTCCATGTGTAAGCATGTTCCAGAGGCTGCAGGTGTGGTACTGCTTGTGCTCCGTGTGTAAACGTGTTCCAGAGGCTGCAGGTGTGGTACTGCTAGTGCTCCGTGTGTAAACGTGTTCCAGAGGCTGCAGGTGTGGTACTGCTTGTGCTCCGTGTGTAAACGTGTTCCAGAGGCTGCAGGTGTGGTACTGCTTGTGCTCCGTGTGTAAACGTGTTCCAGAGGCTGCAGGTGTGGTACTGCTTGTGCTCCGCGTGTAAGCGTGTTCCAGAGGCTGCAGGTGTGGTACTGCTTGTGCTCCGCGTGTAAGCGTGTTCCCGGGGCTGCGGGTGTGGTACTGCTTGTGCTCCGCGTGTAAGCGTGTTCCCAGGGCTGCGGGTGTGGTACCGCTTGTGCTCCGCGTGTAAGCGTGTTCCCGGGGCTCCAGTTGTGGTACCGCTTGTGCTCCGTGTGTAAGCGTGTTCCCGGGGCTGCGGATGTGGTACCGCTTGTGCTCCGCGTGTAAGCGTGTGTCCGAGGCTGCGTGTGTGGTAGTGCTTGTGCTCCGCGTGTAAGCGTGTGTCCGAGGCTGCGTGTGTGGTAGTGCTTGTGCTCCGCGTGTAAGCGTGTGTCCGAGGCTGCGTGTGTGTGTAGTGCTTGTGCTCCGCGTGTAAGCGTGTTTCCGAGGCTGCAGGTGTGGTAGTGCTTGTGCTCCGCGTGTAAGCGTGTTCCCGGGGCTGCGGATGTGGTACCGCTTGTGCTCCGCGTGTAAGCGTGTGTCCGAGGCTGCGTGTGTGGTAGTGCTTGTGCTCCGCGTGTAAGCGTGTTTCCGAGGCTGCAGGTGTGGTACCGCTTGTGCTCCGCGTGTAAGCGTGTGTCAGAGGCTGCGTGTGTGGTAGTGCTTGTGCTCCGCGTGTAAGCGTGTGTCCGAGGCTGCGTGTGTGGTAGTGCTTGTGCTCCGCGTGTAAGCGTGTGTCCGAGGCTGCATGTGTGGTAGTGCTTGTGCTCCGCGTGTAAGCGTGTTTCCGAGGCTGCAGGTGTGGTACCGCTTGTGCTCCGCGTGTAAGCGTGTGTCAGAGGCTGCGTGTGTGGTAGTGCTTGTGCTCCGCGTGTAAGCGTGTGTCCGAGGCTGCGTGTGTGGTAGTGCTTGTGCTCCGCGTGTAAGCGAGTGTCCGAGGCTGCGTGTGTGGTAGTGCTTGTGCTCCGCGTGTAAGCGTGTGTCCGGGGCTGCGTGTGTGGTAGTGCTTGTGCTCCGCGTGTAAGCGTGTGTCCGAGGCTGCGTGTGTGGTAGTGCTTGTGCTCCGCGTGTAAGCGTGTGTCCGAGGCTGCGTGTGTGGTAGTGCTTGTGCTCCGCGTGTAAGCGTGTTTCCGAGGCTGCAGGTGTGGTATTGCTTGTGCTCCGCGTGTAAGCGTGTGTCCGAGGCTGCGTGTGTGGTAGTGCTTGTGCTCCACGTGTAAGCGTGTTCCCGGGGCTGCGGGTGTGGTAGTGCTTGTGCTCCGCGTGTAAGCGTGTTTCCGAGGCTGCAGGTGTGGTATTGCTTGTGCTCCGCGTGTAAGCGTGTTCCCGGGGCTGCGGGTGTGGTACTGCTTACGCTCCGCGTGTAAGCGTGTTCTCGATGCTGTGGGTTTGGAGCCAGTAGGGTTAGTGGCTTAAATTTATCCTATTGAGTTTCAGCTGCAGCTCGCAGGTATTGGTGGCGAGTGCTGAAAGTTGGTAGTAGCTGGGCTAAGCTGCACCCTCCCTTGCTGATCCACCCCTGGGGGCGCCTGCTTCCTAACGCCTTCCTTGGGTGGCTGATAAAAGGCAGTCTCTTAGCATCCTCTGCATTTCCTGTCTCTCTCTGCTCCTTCCTCAGCTGGACTCCTACCTGCTGTCCATGTCCTATGAGAAACCACAGCTGTGGGCCGGAGATAACCAGGGCCTGATTCACGTGTTTGAGAACAGAAACGGCAGCTTTCAGTCCATCCGGGTACCTCTCTCTCTTCTTTTTTTTATTTTTTTGTCTGGAGTCTGTTCCTGCTTGCTCTCCTTCCCAGTGTCCTAGGGGAGGGTCGAGGGATGCACTCTGAGCCTTACCGTTCTTCCTCTCTGCCTCTCAGTGCTTTGATGTTGGCCACCGGTCACAGATCACAGGACTTCGACACTCCCTGGGCGCCTTGTACACAACATCCACTGACAGGACCATCAAGGTAAGAGTCACGTGAGCCAGGACGCACAAAGGGCCAGAGCGCACCTGATCTCAGCCGCTCAGGTCCACCACTCCCTCAGAGATCCCTTCTGCTTTCGGGGATTCAGATCCTGCCCCGGTCTCCAGCACCCTCCTCTCTGTAAAGAGACATTTCCCAAGCTGATCCCTGAGTCTGTCTCCTTTCACCCTCATCCCATGAGCCTATTTCCATTCAAGGGGACCACTCTCCTGTGTATGTAAATCTCTCTCACATATTTCCCTCATCATCCAGGGTTGTACGTGTTTACATCTTTAACTGAGTCCCCTTATGCTTTACAAAGAAGACCACTGAAAATGTTAGCAGCCTCCTTCTGGAGCGACTCCATCCTGTTTCTATCCTTCTGAAGGTGGGGTCTCCAGGATTGTACTCAGTATTCCCAGTGAGGTCTCACCAGGGACCTATACAGTCACATTATCGCCTCTCTTCCTGCTGATCATTGACCTCCCTAGTGCACCCAAGCAACTTTCTGGCTTTTGCCACAGCCTTATTTATTTATTTACTTTATTTATTTAAAATCTTTTCTATACCGTCACTAAGTTATGTACCATCGCAACGGTTCACAAATAGGCACAAATAATGTATATATAGGTGGGTATCGTACATTCTAACAAGTGCCAGCTACAAACGGTAACAATATCATTAATAAATATACATTTTTGGGTAGTGATGAAATAGTTGTGGGAAGGTTTATTGTGGTACTTTCCTTTGGTCTGTTTCTCTACTGTACTATGTATTTATAACCTCTATCAGGCCACCTGTTTGGCCTGATAGAGAACTGAATATGGTTAGAACATAGGAACAGTGTTAGAGAAGAAATCAGACCTGACAGAGCACTACTGAAATGCTTAATATTATAATTACCAGACCTGATAGAGAACTGAATATGGTTAGAACATAAGGAACAGTGTTAGAGAAGAAATCAGACCTGACAGAGCACTGCTGAAATGCTTAATATTATAATTACCAGACCTGATAGAGAACTGAATATGGTTAGAACATAGGAACAGTGTTAGAGAAGAAATCAGACCTGACAGAGCACTGCTGAAATGCTTAATATTATAATTACCAGACCTGATAGAGAACTGAATATGGTTAGAACATAAGGAACAGTGTTAGAGAAGAAATCAGACCTGACAGAGCACTAGCTGAAATGCTTAATATTATAATTACCAGACCTGATAGAGAACTGAATATGGTTAGAACATAAGAACAGTGTTAGAGAAGAAATCAGACCTGACAGAGCACTACTGAAATGCTTAATATTATAATTACCAGACCTGATAGAGAACTGAATATGGTTAGAACATAAGGAACAGTGTTAGAGAAGAAATCAGACCTGACAGAGCACTGCTGAAATGCTTAATATTATAATTACCAGACCTGATAGAGAACTGAATATGGTTAGAACATAACAACAGTGTTAGAGAAGAAATCAGACCTGACAGAGCACTACTGAAATGCTTAATATTATAATTACCAGACCTGATAGAGAACTGAATATGGTTAGAACATAGGAACAGTGTTAGAGAAGAAATCAGACCTGACAGAGCACTGCTGAAATGCTTAATATTATAATTACCAGACCTGATAGAGAACTGAATATGGTTAGAACATAGGAACAGTGTTAGAGAAGAAATCAGACCTGACAGAGCACTGCTGAAATGCTTAATATTATAATTACCAGACCTGATAGAGAACTGAATATGGTTAGAACATAAGGAACAGTGTTAGAGAAGAAATCAGACCTGACAGAGCACTGCTGAAATGCTTAATATTATAATTACCAGACCTGATAGAGAACTGAATATGGTTAGAACATAAGGAACAGTGTTAGAGAAGAAATCAGACCTGACAGAGCACTACTGAAATGCTTAATATTATAATTACCAGACCTGATAGAGAACTGAATATGGTTAGAACATAGGAACAGTGTTAGAGAAGAAATCAGACCTGACAGAGGACTGCTGAAATGCTTAATATTATAATTACCAGACCTGATAGAGAACTGAATATGGTTAGGACATAGGAACAGTGTTAGAGAAGAAATCAGACCTGACAGAGCACTGCTGAAATGCTTAATATTATAATTACCAGACCTGATAGAGAACTGAATATGGTTAGAACATAAGGAACAGTGTTAGAGAAGAAATCAGACCTGACAGAGCACTGCTGAAATGCTTAATATTATAATTACCAGACCTGATAGAGAACTGAATATGGTTAGAACATAGGAACAGTGTTAGAGAAGAAATCAGACCTGACAGAGCACTGCTGAAATGCTTAATATTATAATTACCAGACCTGATAGAGAACTGAATATGGTTAGAACATAGGAACAGTGTTAGAGAAGAAATCAGACCTGACAGAGCACTGCTGAAATGCTTAATATTATAATTACCAGACCTGATAGAGAACTGAATATGGTTAGAACATAGGAACAGTGTTAGAGAAGAAATCAGACCTGACAGAGCACTGCTGAAATGCTTAATATTATAATTACCAGACCTGATAGAGAACTGAATATGGTTAGAACATAAGAACAGTGTTAGAGAAGAAATCAGACCTGACAGAGCACTGCTGAAATGCTTAATATTATAATTACCAGACCTGATAGAGAACTGAATATGGTTAGAACATAGGAACAGTGTTAGAGAAGAAATCAGACCTGACAGAGCACTGCTGAAATGCTTAATATTATAATTACCAGACCTGATAGAGAACTGAATATGGTTAGAACATAGGAACAGTGTTAGAGAAGAAATCAGACCTGACAGAGCACTGCTGAAATGCTTAATATTATAATTACCAGACCTGATAGAGAACTGAATATGGTTAGAACATAACAGTGTTAGAGAAGAAATCAGACCTGACAGAGCACTGCTGAAATGCTTAATATTATAATTACCAGACCTGATAGAGAACTGAATATGGTTAGGACATAAGAACAGTGTTAGAGAAGAAATCAGACCTGACAGAGCACTGCTGAAATGCTTAATATTATAATACCAGACCTGATAGAGAACTGAATATGGTTAGAACATAGGAACAGTGTTAGAGAAGAAATCAGACCTGACAGAGCACTGCTGAAATGCTTAATATTATAATTACCAGACCTGATAGAGAACTGAATATGGTTAGAACATAGAACAGTGTTAGAGAAGAAATCAGACCTGACAGAGCACTGCTGAAATGCTTAATATTATAATTACCAGACCTGATAGAGAACTGAATATGGTTAGGACATAAGAACAGTGTTAGAGAAGAAATCAGACCTGACAGAGCACTGCTGAAATGCTTAATATTATAATTACCAGACCTGATAGAGAACTGAATATGGTTAGGACATAAGAACAGTGTTAGAGAAGAAATCAGACCTGACAGAGCACTGCTGAAATGCTTAATATTATAATTACCAGACCTGATAGAGAACTGAATATGGTTAGAACATAAGAACAGTGTTAGAGAAGAAATCAGACCTGACAGAGCACTGCTGAAATGCTTAATATTATAATTACCAGACCTGATAGAGAACTGAATATGGTTAGAACATAAGAACAGTGTTAGAGAAGAAATCAGACCTGACAGAGCACTACTGAAATGCTTAATATTATAATTACCAGACCTGATAGAGAACTGAATATGGTTAGAACATAGGAACAGTGTTAGAGAAGAAATCAGACCTGACAGAGCACTACTGAAATGCTTAATATTATAATTACCAGACCTGATAGAGAACTGAATATGGTTAGAACATAGGAACAGTGTTAGAGAAGAAATCAGACCTGACAGAGCACTACTGAAATGCTTAATATTATAATTACCAGACCTGATAGAGAACTGAATATGGTTAGAACATAGAACAGTGTTAGAGAAGAAATCAGACCTGACAGAGCACTGCTGAAATGCTTAATATTATAATTACCAGACCTGATAGAGAACTGAATATGGTTAGAACATAGGAACAGTGTTAGAGAAGAAATCAGACCTGACAGAGCACTGCTGAAATGCTTAATATTATAATTACCAGACCTGATAGAGAACTGAATATGGTTAGAACATAGGAACAGTGTTAGAGAAGAAATCAGACCTGACAGAGCACTGCTGAAATGCTTAATATTATAATTACCAGACCTGATAGAGAACTGAATATGGTTAGGACATAAGAACAGTGTTAGAGAAGAAATCAGACCTGACAGAGCACTGCTGAAATGCTTAATATTATAATTACCAGACCTGATAGAGAACTGAATATGGTTAGAACATAGGAACAGTGTTAGAGAAGAAATCAGACCTGACAGAGCACTGCTGAAATGCTTAATATTATAATTACCAGACCTGATAGAGAACTGGTATTTTTGTACCTCAAGCTTTAAACTTGTCTTCTCTCTTAGCGATGGAAAAACCTAAAGTTGTCACGAATGAATCTATATGGCAGGCAATAATGACTATGCAAAAAGTTATATTAAACCTATCTTCAAATATAAAGGATATGCAAACTTCTATATGTAATTTAACTCCAGAATTTAACCAACATTCTACCAAGATGGTTAAAGTAGAGGAAGAAATATGCCAGATTAAGAAAGTGCAACTCACAATAATAAAAGGAGAAAATATGCTTGTAAAGAAGGTGGAAAGTATTGAAAATTCTTTGAGATACAATAATTTACGAATTATAACTTTCCTAAATGCAAAATGACTTCTCCGAAGGAGCAATTGAAAAATTACTTCCAAGAGATACTATCAATATCTGTAGAAAAGTTACCTGTAATCCAAAAGGCTTATTTCTTTTTGAAAAAAGGAGAGAAATCCCCACAAGGGAATTTACCATCAGAAGGAGTTTCATTGAATGTGACGGAGTTAATAGAATCCTCGCATAGCTCTCAAGTAGAGATGCGTGGGACTTGTTAGTAAAATTTAAATATTTGGAAGAAAGAGATAATGTGCTTAAAATATTTCTAGCTAAAAGATCTATGCTGTATTTGGGACAAAAAGTCTGGTTTTACCCGGATGTTTCACCAGAGACACAGTCAAGACGGAAGAAATTTCTAATTCTTGCTAATCAAGCAAGAACCTTTGGGTTTCAAGCTAATGTCAGGTTTCCTTGTAAATATGTATTGAAAGTTGAAGGGAAAAAATTTATATATTATGAGCCTCAGCCATTAGCTGAATAACTTGAGAACCGAAGGAACCAAGGAATAGTGGCTGAATAATAACATCTATTGAAAGTTGGTGTATGAAGGAATCTCTGAGAATCTCTCTCTTCTATAACTGTTACAGTTTTGTAATTGCTGTATTGTAATAATTTTGCTCTGATACTCTCCCTCTCTAGTTTTGTAATATGGGGAAAAGAATTTGAGTTTGAGCTTTTTGGGGTTGGGAAATGTTTAGGATAAACATGTATGTTTGTTTAATTCTTACTCCTGCATTTATGAAAAAAGTTTGAATGTATCAAATATTGAAAAGTGCAAAATTAAAAATTAAAAAAAAAAAAACAAGGGCTCCCTGGAATGGGTTGGCCCCAAGAGTGGGGTGTTTCCATTGGCGACTAGTGAGTTCTCGCTGGTCTTTTAAAGTCTGGTGGACATAGCAGATATACAAATGAGAATTTTGAAGGTCAAGGCGGAGGAGGTTTCCATGTGAACAGCGATTCTACATAGGTCAGCGGGTG